>NC_053161.1:140103779-140304779 GCF_016835505.1 Polypterus senegalus
TTGAGTGGGTGAAGGACTGTGCTTGCCATATTCATAAGTGCAGCTACTGCGGAAACCCTCTGACGCTGAGCAAGCCTTTGTACACATATCAATAGGAAAGCAAGGTGTAAAGCTTAAGTTTAAATTATGTTCATAGACACGCTGAAGCTAAATATTCGTAGGCAGATCCACAACTTAATACCGGGAATGCCTGTTAAACATCTTAGATTCACGAGTACCGATTTGGGTAGTGATCACTGTGATGAATGAAACCTGTTCAAAAAACGCATTACACAATTGAGAAGGCAGCAAAAGAATATGAAGCAAGTGACGCATACAAGCATATTCATAAGTGCAGCTACTTCGGAAACAAAGCACAGTGTAAACCTAAAGTTTAAATTAAGTTCATGGACAGGCTGCCGCTGGCGTTTGTCATGCTTACGATGAATGCGATATTCGCGAGATACAAGTTTAATGAGAAGACGCAGGGTTTAAACAAGACTTTTGATCACTTTGTAACAGAGTTAAAATTGCTGTAATGGAGTTTAAATTGCTGGTATGCCAGGTCTGAGCTAACATTAAATAAAGCCGTGGACATCGTGAGATCGCACGAGATAGCACAAGCACAGATGAGTAGCTTCGATGCATGTACTCCGAGCGGCTCACGTGAACTGACTTTGCAGGACTGGGAAAGGTTAAATTAAGTTCATAGACACACTATAGCTAAATATTCGCAGGCAAATCCACAACCTAAATCCTGGGAATGCCTGTTAAAAATCTTAGATTCATGAGTACCGATTTGGGTAATGAACACTTCGATGAATAAAACCTGTTATCTTTACAACGGTTGACAAACACGGAATATAACTTGAACACAACACATCCTCCAAATACGAACCTGATTGAAAGAAATAATGATAATCAAATCCTTGATGACAGCAACACTCATAACCGTGACAAAACTATTACATTGACAATCATGTTACATTATTTTTAAAAATGTTTCCTTTTCTTTTTCATAACTTCTTTAACACACTACTTCTCCGCTGTGAAGCACGGGTATTTTGCTAGTTGTTAATAATTAAACATGTAAGGACATGATGACGCAGCGCCAGCGACGATCTGGTGCCCCATTCAGAGATTGTTCCTGCCTTGCGCTGTATGCTTGCTGGGACTGGTGTGACCCTGGATGGATAGATGGATGGAATAATTAAACATGTACTACGAAGATATTTCAATGTTCCTTAAAAGTTTTGAAGAATCGGCGTTCTAAGCTTATAGCTGGCTTAACATCTATTACAGAGCTGATTGTGTGGTGATTGGTTACTTGGAGAAAGAAAAGGAAGGGCAGGAATTGGGGGTTAGTATGTTTGAAAGAGACAGTACAATAATACTGCAATAAATTATTTCATCGAAGGTCGTGCACGTAAAACTCCTCTATGTTCTCTATAGGGAGTTCATGAGAACAACAACAGTTATTTAAATAGCAAATTTTCATACATGAATGCAATTCAGTGCTTCACATAATAATTGTTAAACAGAGTCAAAAGTGAAAGTTAAGCTAAAGAGCAGTTATTCATAACAGTACAGAATCATAATGTCCTGCTTAATGACAAATTTTGGTCAGATGATCAGTAAGGACAGGAATATAAAACATCCAGTTGGATGTTGGAGAAAATAAACCTGCATGGTTCCAAGGCCAAAAGAGCAGCCAGCCTCCAACCTCTCAGGTACACCATAGTTCATAAGCTTGTTATCATTAACAGGATATTCCTGTGAAAGTTAGGACTCACATTGTCTGCCTTCGAGAGCCTGGTGAAATATATTATTATGCCAAAGGTAACTGGATATGAATTCTTAAATATCTGATTTTCCATCACATTGATTTAAATTATGTTGGTTTAGGAAATAGGAAATATAGTTTTAGGATCTGAACTAGTGCCAGTCAAAGTCCATTTGGAGCCCTAGGCAGGGTAGATGGACATCACCCCTCATTGTGCATAGTGGATAGTTGGTATTATTAGACTTTGTTGACCTGGGGGAGGTCCCCCTTGGTGTCTGGAGCACATACCTCTTCAGTAGTACAAAAGGCACCCCTTTGTGTATGATACCCTTGTTGTACGGAGCGTGTGCACTTTTACTTTCATAAACAGGGTCTACACAATGTCATCGTAGTTCAACGAATGGAGGAAGTATTGGGGCAGGGGTTCCCCTTTCG
The DNA here is from genome assembly GCF_016835505.1 of Polypterus senegalus. Classification (NCBI taxonomy): domain Eukaryota; kingdom Metazoa; phylum Chordata; class Cladistia; order Polypteriformes; family Polypteridae; genus Polypterus; species Polypterus senegalus. Next base: position 140,105,977 of record NC_053161.1, read on the forward strand.
GTGTCTGAAGCATGCAACCCTCAACTTTCATAAATGGCGTCCCTCAGATGACAGTGTTCTAAGTGGCCATCTAGGCCACCTAATAAATAGACTAATGCTGATCTGAGCCTAGCACTAACCACTACACCTCCTAAGTGATTAAGCTGCAGGCATAATTAAAAGTGTATTACATAGTTCACAAATTTCATAATATTCAAATTCTAAAATGTGCTATGTGTGCATCTGTTGTATCTAGGATTGCGCAATGGCCAAGATATGGCCGGAAGTGGAAATGGTACTAGGATAGCATAATAAGGGAACAACCCCTCAAGACCCACAAAGATACCCAGGGAATGTATCTAAGTAGACTAGTGAAAGTAGTGACTACAAGAGGACAATAAATACTTCAAATACATTAGGTTCCACAATAACACCAGTTAACAAGCAAGTTCCTGCATGCACTGACACTGAGATGGCTCCTTCAGGCCACTAACTGGTGCTGATAATTTGCCTAAAAGCTGGGTTTAAAAGCTTCATAATGAGCAAAGGGGTGAAGATACTGGGTCCACTAGAAGGTGCTGAACTCTTTTGGTGTTTAAGCTGCAGGTGGTTTAAAACATACCACCAGGCATTGGTTACCTGCAATTAGAGTTAGGTTCATCAATTGAACAAAGCTAGGGTTGAGAGAGATAGCAGATCAGAAAAGAAGAACAATTTGTGGTACTTAGGAGGAAGCTATACCCGTAGACATTCAGTGAATGGGCCTATAGTAAGTCATGGGAGCCATCGAGGCAGAAGACTTATGCAGTTTTGTCTCTTTCGTTAGTTTGTGCTTTCCCTGTTACCCTCTCCTCCTTGTGTTTTGATTAAAATCAACATTTTGCATGTTTTCGGTACATTTGGAGTTGACCAAATTATGGAAAGACCATCCATCGTGACGGATAAAAATAATGAGTGTTATTCTGATTGGTTTTCTTGTATTTTGATTGCATTTATGCATCTAAGCAACTATTCAATTCAATTTATGTGTTTTCCTTTCATTTATAGGCCGAAAAATGTGCCAGAAACTGGTATCAATCTAGTCTGCGAACAGGTGCATCACTACCTGATCACCAAAGCACAAACCAGATGGCATGACCTAGCAAAGGTAGGATAATAACTTATATGGAATAGCCAAATCTGTACCGATGAGATGGATTTTTTATCATTTTGCCCTGTGAAGGAACATCTGATGATAAAAGATGTAAATGGAGCTCTATAAAAATGAAAAGAATGTGTTCATAGTCTTAAACTCAGTTTTCTTTCCCTCTGTTTCTATAATTGAAAATCTGGTGGGAGGTCACACTGGAGGTCAATGCTGCAAACTAAACTGTTAGCAATGTGTACTACAGTCATAGTCATCGTTTAAGGTGAGCATTGGATGAATTGTTTTCACAGTCCTAGAGCTGGGAGGCAATGATCCCCCAATCCCAGAGGGATGCTCCAGAAAAGTTGCACTATTAAAATTAATTAAAAAGCCCATGATGTGAGAGTGTTGATTCCTTGCTAAAGGCTTCTTATAAAGGTGGATCTGTACTGGACCTGTCCACCTATCTGGTAGCCTGCTATGACGGTGACAGTGATTTAATAATGTGTCCGAAGTAGACAAAGAAACTGTAAACATGAATTAAATATTGGTCCCTAATGTAAGCTGACTAAAGTTTGAAATAATCATAATTGTTAGGGTCAGCAGTTTTCTTGAGTGAAAATGTTTTCAAAGCAAGTATCTATTTGGGGTCCAGGAACCCAAGGATTCTGAATATATGTAACATGCCATCCTTTTTTATATGGATGCTGCCATTTCGGGGCCCATGAATTGGCTGTTTCCATTGCAGTCTTACCTGGTAGTTCCCAAAATGCACAACACATGTGATGTCATTAGAGCAAGTGTATAAAGGTTGATACGGCCAGATTACACCTGTTGTTGTGTTTGAATTAAAAAAGCATTTTTGGAACTTACTTCCTTGTTTAAATAGTGAGTAGTCAAGCAAAATGACACCTTTGGATTAACCCTTTAAACCTAAACTTATTTTTGACCATTTTCTGCTACTTTGATTTAACTGGCTATAACTTCATCATCCTTCACTGAATGTTCATGTTCTACTGCACACAATAAAGGTCAACATTTCTCAGTTAGAATGTTTACACCTCGAGCATATAGTTATGTTGTACACAAATGTTGCAGCAGATTAAGTTGCAAAATAACATTTTTAACAAATTCTTATTTCCATAGTGTTTATAAAGAAACTGGTAAAAGTGTGGTGGAAGCTGGCCCGGACACAGACAGGCAGACACGTCGATGTCATCCAACACACGTTTATTTACATCCATTATATACAAAGTTCAAATGCCACTCAAACCCAAAATCCCCACACAGTCCTGGCCACAACAATGCCTTCCTTCTTCAGGCTGCCTCTTTCCCTCTCCTTCTAGACCTTGTCTGTACTCCTCCCGACTCCATCCCTGAATGAAGGGAGGCGGCCCCTTTTATAAGCACCCGGATGTGCTCCAGGTGTGTTCCAGCAACCTCCCACCGACACGCCCCAGTGTGGCGGAAGTGCTGGCTGCATCCCCGGAAGCACTCCGGGTGTCCCTGCTCTTCTTCCCCCCGCCGCTGGGTGTGGCGGAAATGCTGAGGTCCAGTGTCAACAAGGCATTGGGGCTCCCCCTGGTGGTGACCACGGGCCCCTACAGGGTGGAGCTTCAAAGATCTGTACCCGTGGCCCCCAAAGGTACCAGGGTGGTCATCCCCACATGGTCTGGGGAAGGTGCAAGCCCTCCTCCGGTCCTCCTGGCCGTCCCGGCCGGGTTGCCACCCCAGCCATCTCTGACAGTCCAAAAAAATGAAATAGTATTATGAAAAGAAAAAAACATAGTAATACATTTTGACAAGAATAAACCAGTCAGACCAGTACAGTTCACCAATTTCCATAATTCACCTAACATTTTGAAACTTTCAAGGGGCACCACTAAGCCCCAAACCTCAGACACAGTGTTACCTAACACAACCCTGGATTTAAAATAATACATTTTTATTTTCACTGACCTCTTCTGCAGTGCACACAACCACTGATACTGCATTATAATTAAATAATTGTCTTTATCCGCTTCCACTTCTCCTGATGAGTTTCGCCCACTGCCTCCCAACTTTGCTTCCCTGATGTGAGGTGCCAGGCTTTTATTTTTTTTTGTTGTTGTTAATAATAGTTTTTAATGATAGTAGAGATAACTAGTTTAATTTTTTATAAAATTTCATTGGGTAGCCATCAGGGCTCACTGCATTCTCACTTTGGAGTGAGTTTATAGCATCCAGTAGATCTGGGAGTGTCAGTGGTCCATTTCATCTGCACTATGAATATCTAGATGTTATATAAAAAAAATACTCCTTAGATTGTGTCTTATCTTCTTTACCCTGAGGAGACTGTAAGGATTTACAGCATTCCCTACACGTTTGGGTTATACTTTTATGGTCAATGATTTTGTCTTTGTCTGCACTGGTAATTTCTGTTATTGCATTGCGAACTTCCTGCTTGTGGATTTGTTGAGCTAAGATCTTATTAGCCTTCTCTCCATGTTCATAGTAATGATGTCGCGATTTAAAGATTAGCTGTTCTGTTTCTTTTGTTGTCAAGAAGTTAAATTCTGATTTCAAAACCTGTCTTTTCCTATAAATTACCTCATTTGGAGACTTGGCGTATTTTTAATCTATTCTGGTAATTTTGATGATTAACTCTGAGGCCTTCATGGTCTCCAATTTATTTTTATGGGAAAAATATGAAATCTGTCCTCTCAAAAACACCTTCAGAGTTTCCCAGAGAATTCCTGCATAGACCTCTGAGGATGCATTTGTCTCTAAAAAATAATCAATTTTCTTGGAGATAAATTCTGTACGGTTATCATCAGCAAATGACTGGGGATTAAGATGCCAGCTATGAAATGAGTGTGTAGGGCATAGTGATTCAAGCTCCAATATCAGAGAGGTGTGATCAGAAATAACAATAGTGATCGTACTTGCAGCATTTAATAGTGGGCAATAAATAATTATTGATAAAGAAATAATCATTGAGTAACTATGATGTACAGGCTCTTTTTCAAGTCAGACATGGGAATTCTTCCAGTGTCAATACATTGAATGTTGGGAGCACGATTGGTGTCACGCGTTGTCCTCCCTCAGCAGCACCGTTTGGTGGCAACCAAGGACCCTGACAGGGCTGCACTTCTGCACTTCAATTCCCATGCAACCTTGCAGCTGTCCTAATTGGGATCAGCCTAGAGAAACACTGTCAACTTCTGTGTGTTGGGTTGGGGATGAACTGCTCGGTATCCTCCTTCACCCAGTCCATCCATTATTCCTCAGTCCCAGCTGGGATGAAGATTACAAGGTGTTCTGATCAATTGTCCCCACAACTGCAGTCCTTCCATTATGGCCTCACAGCTACGCAAGATGCCTATCCGTCCTCCATGGCATTTACAGTGACCTTGATGTGTTACTGTGGGATATTGATGTAATCAGTCAGGAGGCAGAGGTCGCTGTAAGGAAAGGTGTGGGGGGAGGACAAATAGAAAGAAAGGAGAAGAGTTAATAAAGTGAAGGAAGAACTGACAAGATTGTGTAGTCCATTTATTTCAGCAATATATAAGTTACTTTCAGCCACAGTGCTGGGAAATGTATTTTTCATATCTAAAGTTCTAAAAGGTTCCTACAGATCAACAAGTAATTAGCTCATTAAAGACACTGGGAGAGGTGGATCAATAGTTGAAACTGGTGAAAACAGATGTTTCTTAAGGGTTCCAAAGATTCAGTGTCTAGCTGGATCAGATAAGGTTCACACCATGTTTTTATCTGCTGCCTATGGTGTTGAGCTCACTCAGTAAACTACAGTAATTCTGAATGTGTGATTGTCCTCTTGCGACCCACCCAATCTCAGTGTGGCTGTTTTTCTGACAGACGGGCTTCTAACTAAAATTCAGTTTGCTTATTGAACAGCTGGCAAGCATATCAACCCCTGAAGGCTTCTAACTACAGCCAGAACAACCCCTTAACAATTATCATTGAACATCTGTTGACAGTGATGTGTCATAAAGAACTTCATTCAAGGAATTTATTTACTGAGAAGCTGTTGTGACTGGGCAGTAGATACAGTGGAGCAATGAAAAAATATGACCAAGAAATGGAATGTAAAAGGGATTAAAGCGGAAAGACAAAACTAGTCTGAAGACAGGGGTTTAAAATTTGGAAGTCAAGAAATAAGCTAAAATGAACAAATGAGTCAAAGTCAAAGTAACAAAGCAAAGAACCTAATGCTGCATTTTCCTGGTAGCTCCTTTTAGTTACGTCTAGCATTTAAACCAGGATGTGAAGATAAAATTATAGTTCAGAGAGCAAAACAAAGGTCCGGGAAGAAAAGTCTTCTTGATAGCATGTTCTGTCTACCACAGTCTCTAGAAGGTAAATGGCAGAGTCTGAAGTAGAGAGAAGCATCCTCGATCCAATATGTGGATGGCATGTTATGACAGCAGGGCTCACAAAACTCAGAAGAGACTTCAACAGCAAAAACATGGTGTTACTATTGTACTAAGGCCTAGAAATGTAAAATAAGCCTGGCCCTCAAATTCCTAAGCAGGCTTGTGGTTTGGTTGATGAGTTTGTTCTTCTGACTGGCCTCAGACCTCTGCCTAAATAAAAAATAGCAAGGCCCCCTAAAGGTTTCTTCATCTCTTAATCTTAGATCAAATTGTCATCTTTTCGTATTTTCCATCAGGCCTCTATACTCATGACACCTTCGCCAGCTGCAGCAAAGTTTATAAGATCTAGTAGATCCATTGTCGGCCATGTTTTTAACACTTTGGCCCAGTCTCTGTCTGATTATGTTATGAAAGTGTAATGCTCAGATACTGTACATTGATAAAGGTGCCACAAATATTTATGGAAAGGGCTACAGCATTGGATAACTGTTAAGTTTGATATAAATACAGTCGAACAGTGCAAAGGTACATAATAGGACTGTATTTTCATACCTGAATGGTAAATACACATGCAATCAGTGTAATGCAGACTGGCGCTCTGTTGTGTATTAATGTGCACGAAGATTAGTTAAACTGTTGTCTGCGCAGAGGTTTCATTTCTTCGACCATTTCACAAATTTGAATTCTTAGGATATTTTTGGTAGCTTTGAATTTAATTCTTTTGTCACATTTAAACTATATACAGAACAACTAAAATGGCTAAGCGTTTCAGCACTGAAGATAATGAAGGCATTGTCTCATGTTTTTATGAATTTCTGTTTTAACAGTGCATATTAAAACAAAGAATTTTTTTTTACTCACTGCAGGCATTTCGAGAATTTGATCAAACTGGTAAAGGTATAATTCGAAAAAAAGATCTCAGAGACGTCCTGTTTCGATTCAATTTGCCCATCACAAGCAATGATTTTGAAAAACTTTGGGCTAGGTAAGTTATTTTTATATTTATTTTTATGAATAAAGTAAAATTTCATGTTGCTAAATGCTAGCTTAAGTTATGCTTGAAATTTTCAGAAAGTTGTAAAAATTATTATTATTATTATTTCTGTGCCTGCTTATCCCTTTCAGGGTTATAGAATCCAGAGTCAGTCCCATCTTCATCAGCAGCTAGCTCAGTCTCTCATTTGAAATTAAATAAGGTCAAGTTCTTGTTCAAGATTAATTCACAAATGAGATATTTTGATAACGCAATAATTAATTTAATGAAGAGAACAGATTACAAAAAAAATACAATACAACACAAAAAATATAACACATGTACAGACATGGACAAATTTGTTGGTACCCTTACAGCTCATTGAAAAACTGCTGAATGCCCCTTGAAAAGTGATTAAATGAAAAGCAGTCGCCCCTTGTATAACTGCATGCCTTTGATATGTCATTGATTAAAGCAAAGCAAGTGTGAAAAGACATAAAGTGCTACTTACACTACGAAGATATTCTAGAACTGGATTGGTTCCTGCCTTGTGCCCTGTGTTGGCTGGGATTGGCTCCGGCAGACCCCCGTGACCCTGTATTCGGATTCAGCGGGTTAGAAAATGGATGGATGGATGGATGCCTGGACAGATTTGTTGGTAACCCTAGAAAAGATCATAAATAACTGGATTTGAGTGATTTTTCAAACCAGCTGTTTTCTTTCACTAGTATCAAACATCTCCAATCATGTAATCAGTCAATTTAAATGGAGAAAAGTCACCACTCTGCTGTTTGGTATCATTGTGTGTCCCACACTAGACATGGAGCTAGAGAAAGCAAAGCAGTGAGTTGCCTTAGGTGATCAGAAATAAAATTATAGACAAGCATATTAAAGGCAAAGGCTATAAGATCATCTCCATGCGGCCTGATGTTCCTGTGACACTGATCGCACCATTTGTGTCTTTTTGAGTGACAGTGGACTCAGTGAAAAAAGACCCAGGAGGAGTCCACTGTTAAAAGAAAAACATAAAGCAGCTAGACTGGAATTTGCTAAAATACATATTGACAAGCCATAATGCTTCTGGGAGAATGTCCTCTGGACAGATAAGAGAAAACTGGAGCTTTTTGACAAGTCACATCAGCTGTATGTCACCAGACAAAAAAAAAAAAGAATATTTCAAAGAAAAGAACCCCAGACCTACTGTGAATCATGGAGTAGATTCGTTTATGTTTTGGGCCTATTTTGCTACATCTGACATAGAGTGCTTTTTGCAAGGAACAATACAATCTCAAGACATTCTGGAATGAAACGTACTGTGCCGTGTTTAGACAGCTCTGCCTCAGTCGTAGGTCATAGACCCTCCAACAGGATAATAGCCCAAAAACACACAGCTAAAAGCACTCAAGAATGGCTAAGAATAAAACATTGTTGTACTCTGAAGTGGTCTTGTATGAGCCCTGATTTGAATCCTATCAAATATGTATGGAAAGAAATGAAACCTGCAGTCTGGAGAAGAGACGCTTCAAACCCGACACAGCTGGAGCAGTTTGCTCAGGTAGAGTGGGCCAGACCTCCTGTTGACAGGTGCAGAAGTCTCATTGAGAGCTCCAGATATCTCTTGTTTGCAGTGATTGTCTCTGAAGGTTGTGCAACAAAATATTAGGTTAAAGGGGTCCCACCATTTCTGTCCATGCCATTTTCATTTGTGTTATTATTTGAAATATTCTGTTGAATGAAAACTCAAAAGCCAAGCCTAATTTTTTTTAAAATATAGAATAATGATGGATGCCAATTAACTTTGTCTGTTTTAGGTTATTTCAGAGACAGTTGTGGGTTTTTCGCTTTATGTAGAGGGGTACCAACAATTTTCATCTGTATCTATACACTATACACTATTGTTGTGCAGTATAGTGCAAAATTATAAAATTCAGTAATAAGATCAGTCTTAGAGTTGCAGTGGTTTAGCTGCTTAAGAGGAGCATTTGACAGGTTAAATGTTCTATAAATATTAGAGTCCGCAAACTTATGCACTTTAAAAACTGTAACAAAGGTAGCTGTCAGGTACCGATAGACCAAGTGCAGTGCAGTGATAGCAGTTGCACTGCAGTTGCCAAAGCACAAACTTGAGGCTAAGGGAACTGACATCTGGTTGGCTTCGAAGCCATTCTGGCAAACTGTTGGAGGACTCAGAAGAGGTAAGCACTGCTTCACCTATGCAATTTATAGCAGGGATGGAGTGTTGCTGACCTCACCTTGTGATGTATTTGGGCGGTGGAAGGAGCATTTCAAGGACCTCCTCCATCCTACTGACACACCTTCCTTTTAGGAAGCAGAGTCAGAGAACATGGAGGAGGACTCGCCCATTACTTGAGCTGCTGTCACTGAGGTTGTTAAAGAAAAACTCAATGACAGGGCCTTAGGGGTGAATGATATTGGCACTGAGTTCTTAAAGTCTCTGGATGTTGTTGGGCTGTGTTGGCTAATACACCTCTTCAACATTACATGGAGGTCAAACTGGTGGTGGTCACCATGTTTAAGAGTTCCAGAGCTTGTGTTCCAACTTTAGGTGCTCTGAGGAGGCGGCCGGGAAAAGGGATATCTGGACATGTTTGCTCAGACTGCTTCTCCCATGACCCAGACCCGGATAAAGTGCAAAAAATGGATAGATGGATGGATAGATGTAACAAAGGCTGTTCACAATTAATTGAATACTTACAGTACTCAGCCATGACCACTGACAGAAATAATCTACACATTGTGTGATAATGTCATGATGTTTGGATTTTGGACCGTTCTGAAGAAATCCTAGTCATTATTTTTTACTTTGGACTTTTGTTTTTTGGTTATGAAAATATTTTATTGTTATGTTACCATTATTATGCAGAGAACTTTGATGTTAATGAGTGGTTGACGTATTTTTAGCCTTTTACAGGACAGGTTGCTAGATTTATTGAGATGACCAGGAGAGGAAATGTAAATGAGCAGAAACCCAAAACCTATCAAATGTCAATACCCAAATCTAAATCCCTATAATCGTAGTATAAGAAATCATAGGAAAAGTCAGAACTGGGAAACTGTTAATAGCACAATTAACACACATATGAAGTTAGTTTTTTCTTTGAGATCTGCAAACTTTAATGGTGGCACATCTGCAGCATCGGCTGTTGCTGACATCAAACACTCTGGGACTTGCAGACCATGACAACTATCACTGTATCATGACGAGAACAACACACACACCAAGGTGGTACCCAGGAAAAAGGTAATGTTATGAAATTGCCATCAAATAATTTCAAATAACTGATGACTATTTCTATGATAAAAATAAATAAACACAATAGTCAGATTCAGAACCTTAAAAAACCCACACTGGGAAGTAACCATTAATAAAAAGAAGGCTTAAACAAAGATACATAAATACACCAATGTACAGAATCATAACACGTGTTAGGCTTTGGTGAAATAACTTTCCTGAGCTTCTGGTATTTTGATTCATGAGTTCTATCATTCACCTTCTAATCTATTCCATTATTTACATTTTGCCTTGCCACTTTTTTCCTGATGTAAGGACTATTCCTACACAGATCAGCCACTTATTCTGATTCTTTAATTCACTTTTTGTTGTATTTATTCATTCATTTAATACTCACCTAGCAGTGGTGATATATTGAAATCCCATTCCACTAAATGTCTGGGTTGACTTTACTTTTTTATTTTTCCTCTTTCTGAGTTGGTTTCCTTCAGGTTCTCCAGTTTCCTCACATTAACTGGTGGTCTTATGTGACTGAATGTTGATGTGTATGAGTGTATTCTGGGATGGACTGGTGCCCCATCTAGAGTGGGTTCCTCCAATTCACCCACACATATCTGCCTATGACCTTCGTCAGTTGGTTGGAAAATGGAATGAGGCGTAAATCTCCTCATATAGCAGTAAACAAATACAGAATGCTCTTTTTAATGCAACTTTAGTCCTTATTTCTATCATTGGATGTGCCGCAATTTCTATAATCATTGGGTTTTATTTTGTAATCAGGTATGATAATGAAGAGAAAGGCCACCTGACTCACTCTGAATTTCTAGAGAAGCTGGGAGTTGAGTTTTGTACTGCCGACAATGGCACCAGTCGGAATATTGTGGATGGTAACTCTAAAAGCTTACTGGAGCATTACAACCTGCAACAGCAAAAGCACCACGAGATAGCTGATAAGCAAATACAACAAACCCGCATACTGCAGACTGCACTGGTGGAAAAAGATGTCAGGTAAACTGGTGGAAACGGCCCTCAGGCGTCATTGTAATTGCAGCATGAAGCTGTAATCATGGGCAGTTTGAGATTTGTGTGTGTTAAAGAAAGTCCTATTGATGACCTTGACCCAGCCGATTAGCATGTTTGTACGCAATTCATATTTCGAAATGAAAAACACTAATGATGTTATACAGAATCTCACATCCCTCTGCTGTAATTATTAAATGCGTTCTTAATTAGCCTGCAGTAGTGACATTTAAATGAATGCAGAGTATGTAAACAAGCAAGATTATTTAAACCGTAATTATATTTTTCAGTGCATTAAAAGTGAGACTGGCAATGTTAAAGTAAGTCCTCAGTGGGCTACAACAAGCTAACAGATTGCTGTCAAATTACTGGGACATGAACACCATTCCCTGGAAGAATTCAGTCCATAATTAGTGGTGGAAAGAGTTGCTATCTCATTGTAAACTTTTTACATTTTCTTCTACAGTATAGGTGGTTGTTCCCATAGTATTTAGTTTAAAAATGTTAAAAGGTCTGACAAACATCACTAATTCATGATGTACAGTATGAACCAAGGTATATCAATGTTCAAACTTTAAAAATTTTATGCCTTTTATGTTTTTCCAAAAGAGACAAATTTCGAGACAATTACCAGGATTTCAGTTCAGCATTTGCCAAGCTTGACAAAAATAAGGATGGCTACATTACAGTGGAAGACCTGTACCGGGTGCTTCAAGATCACAGCTATCACCTGGATGAAGAGAAGTTCACTCATCTCCTGCAAAGGTACAGTAGTACATTTATGTACTATGTACTTTAGTACATTTACTTTTATTACATTTGGCTAACGCCTTTATTGACTTGCAACATTTGAGAACAATTGATTACATTACTTTTCTTTTTCTGATTGGACTACAGGTGGGTGAATTTACTTGCTCAGGGTCACACAGTGTTAATGGAGGCTTGAAGGCCAAACCTTAACCACTGCGCCACATGGCCTGTCGATACCTTGGCTGGCCTGTTGACTTATCTGCTGCCATCCATCCATTGATTTTTCGATACCAGTTTAGAAGGCAATCAGCACATCATGGCAAAGCATTAATTACATGTATATAGCGCTTTTCTGACGTACTCAAAACACTGTACATAGAGAGGGGGAACCACTTCAGCCACCACCAATGTGAAGCATCCACCTCAATGATGCGATGACACTAGAACACTCACCATACATTAGCTATTAGATAGAGAGATGGACAATTAGGGACAGAAGATGATTAGGATGAAAAATGACCAAGCTGTGGTGGGCAATTTAGTCCGAAAATTAGAATACATCCTGCACTTTGAGATAGAGGTGCAGGGAATTTTTATGACCACAGATAGTCAGCACCTCACTTTTATGTCTCTTCTGAGGGACAGCACCAATTTTTTCAGCACGGTGTTGCCATCACTGCACTGGGACATTGGGATCCACACACTGATCACAGAGTATGCGCCCTCAATGGTCTCACCAACACCTCTTCCAGCAGCAGCCCATGCTTTTCTTAGATAGTCTTCCATCCAAGTTTTGGTCAGGCCCAAACATGCTTATCTTCAGGTGGATGACCTGTACAAGGAACATGCTCCACTACCTGTCATTTTGTTTTGGTGGCAAACAGTCATGAAGTTCACTTTCAAGGCACAACCCACATCACTTTTTGGGTCTCATTATCCCATTCAGTGATGAGGCCAACAGACTCATGACCATTGACCAGTCTGTTGCTTCTCCTTTTCTTTGGTATTGCATTAAAGTCCCAGGCACCAAAAAATGTTCTTAGACAACCCAACCACTGTTATGAATAAAGCAAGGGGCCTCTACTTTCCTTCTGGAACGTTCTACTGATTTCTGTAGCTCTGGTTGTTATCACTCCCACTCTAATTCTTGCCATGGGATAAATCTCTGGGAAAAGAGCAATCCAGCACAGCAACTGATTTAAATTTAATGGTGACTGCTTGACAAAACTATTGAGAGGCAGGCATTGAAGTCAGACAACACTTTTGCTGTACGGCCAAAGTAAAGCAAGCAGCTTGCGCATCTTCAGACGAAAAGCAGCTTGTTATTGACTTGCAAGCAGTCTGGTGAGTGCCAAGCACTGGAGCTGTTACCAGGTCAATGACTGCTGCAGCCAGAATGTGTGAATGTCTCTGTGTGCAGATTTCCCCCTTTTAGGGATGTATGATTCCGTTCATTTGAACAAAGGGGAAATCACTTCTCTGTGATTCAGAAGTATCATCCATAATAAGCATTTAATGCAATTGGTAGTGAAACACCAGAGCTTTGGTTTGTTTTTGGTGGTGGGTTTTAGCAGTACCTCTAGTTGCGCCCAATCCCCCACTCAGCACCCAAATAAAATTTGCCATGCTTTTGTACATTTTTATACAGTTAATGGTGGCAATTTTTGCTTGTGGTGAGGCTTGAAGTTTTCCTGTAAATTCAATTTCATACCAATCGTTTTGCTAGCAAGGGATGAGGAAGAAATTTTGAGCTTGGCCAAGAAAATGAAACACTAGTAACACGACGAAACACCACACAAGTTTCATTTTCCAATATAATCCTTGTGAACAATTTTTTAATGTCACTCAAATAAAACATTTTGTTTTGCTTCGGCAACCACTCTTCTGTTGTACATTTTACATCTGAAGCATTAGCAAAGGGGTACGCCTTGATATTGGGCAACAGCTGTTGGTGAAATGGAGCCAGGGTTGGAGAGCAGGGTGGTTTATCATCTCTGCAAACCTCCATTTTACAGAGCCACCTTTGGAACCCTTGCAGTGTGAGCAGGGACATTTCATGAGGCAAAATGGCGATGGTTGATAACATTCCGCATTGCTTTTCCAGGGTTCACTGACGTAAATGGTAAACAAATTAGCTAACTAGTGACCAGCTATGTTGCCCCTTTGAAGTACATAATAAGTATGAACTACACTTGAACAAGATCTTACTTCCACTGACTTGGACCTTGAATTTCTTCAGTGGTGGAGAATCCCCTTGTTTTCATCATTTCAGTTGGTGTGTGGACTGTAAGTCATTGTGATGTATCCAAGTTTTAGCCTCCGCTACTACATGCTTTTAAATATTCTCCCAGTCCAAAGTCATTTGCTTGAGATTTTTCTTGGATCAATGCACTATTGTTTTCTTCAATGAGTCAGCTATCTGGGTACCCAACATGCACAGACTTTTCTCATCTGTAACTGTTCATGAAGAATGGATTCAACTGACGCATAACTAATTTCTGTAGCATGTACTGTTTCACATACCATCACTGTGTAGTTTCCCATTATCGTTCCCTGCACATGGAAGCATTTTCTTTGAATTTTTATGTCAGAAGCCAACCAGACCTTGGGTCATTTTTGAGAGATGTCTTAGCACAGTGGACTTCTGCAGGCCATATATTAAATATGACATTTCAAGTGGCCTGGTCCTAATTCACATTGACTAGGCAAGCATAAACCTCTGAAAGCTAGTAATGTAATGAAAGTGTAATATTACATGTTTCTGTTTTCAGTATCCATGTTGACTCAGTTTTGTAATAAGAAACAAACACACTAAATTACAAATGACATTCAGACATTCTAATACACAGGGACAAATCTTTAGCCACTTACAAATTCTGTACTACAGAGTATCCCTTTTAGGTTCAAGCGCAAAATATTTTGATCACCTGCTCATATATAGAATATAAAGAATATTCTTTTTTTTATTCTATCATCACTCCTAATCTATCTCACACTGTGTTTTTACTCCCCATTCATTTGCTTTCTCAAACACTTCCCTTACATCTACCTTATCCCAGACGTTAAATTTGTCCTCAAGCAGCTTAATTCTTCCTTCTCTCTGGAAGTTCAATATGTCTCTTTTACATAACACCAACTTTTGCAGGAAACTCTCCTATGTACTAGATGAATGTATGGTTATTAACTTTGACTCTGTAGATCAGTGAAAGGCAACATTTTTCGAGTTACGGCGCACTAAGTCCAAAAACTTTCTTTTGCAGCGCACCTGAGGTACTGCCCATAAATAAAATCGTGACGACACAATCTATGGACAATCGGCAATAAAACAGTTAATTTTACAAGTTTGAAAGACATTTTATTGATAAAGGAATCAAAGGATAAATCTTAAATTTAATTAATGTGAACGTTGAGATTGTTTTTCAGCACATATGAGATTGATGCGAGGATCAATTTTCAAAAGACAGACGCACATTTCCTTGTCCATCATTTGAAGTCTCTCGCGTTTCTTAAACTTAATTTCCGTAAGTGTTCCATTATCTGTTTTTCCAACATAAAATATATTTTTTTAAACATTATCTTTTTAATCAACCAAAAGTTCAAAAACACTAGCAATTATAAATATTTTACAAAAGTTTTCGCGGTGCCCCTAGAAAATTCCACCATTTGCCCGACAATGCTGTAGATGATTCCATATTTGTGTGGATGGCTCTTCAGTGTAACTTCACACTAGGGTTCTCCAGGGGTCTGGCCTGGTTCAAATAGCAGATAATCGCCAAATTCAAATTGCAGACTTGCCCATGTGGGGGTCCAGAGGCATGCATTAGTAGTTATTCAAATTAGATTGGAATTAAGTGTTTTGCTTTTCCAAAGAGTGTTCGAGTTTGAGGTTCACTGCATGAGGTGTGAAATCAGAGGTCTGGGTCTAAACCCAGCAAACTATTGACTTTTTCACCCCTGTTTTGGCTATCAAAACCAAACTAGGACTCCTTGCCCATAAATATAAATACAGTATCCTGGAAGATTCCTAAACCTCTACAACTTCTAAAGCAAAGTCTAAAACATTTTCAGACACTAAAAAAATTATAAAACAAAATCAAACCTAAAAGTGTGATCATCACATCAAGCACCACATCTCACTTTACCCTCCAGTCAAAGTTTGATCAAACACCCTCTCTTCTGTTTTCCATGAAATGAAAAAAGATCAACATCAAGCATTTTATTTTACAGTAAGACATGCGCGAAGAGGGCTTAAGGTTAGGGGGTGTCATCACGTAATTTAGAATGATGGCACTGGGTATTCACCCTTCATCCATCTTGAGACTGAATTATCTTCCCTGCTAACCCACCATCCTAGCTTTCTATTTAATATAACTTGATCTCATACTTCTCTTTCCCTCTACTGTATGTACCCAAAGTTGAAATCACACTACCCTCCCTTGGTTCTCCTGCTGGAATGTGGCACCTGGTTGAAGCCACCTGGGCTCTGTGCAGACACCTCCGCATATCTGTCTTTCACCCTTTAAATTAGTGGCTGCTCCATCAAGTTTCTCTTTAGGACCTGCACATATGTACATGTTTCAATGGCTATAGCTCAGGCTCTCTTTTCCCAGCTCTTCTTTCTTCATTTAATTCCATGTTTTGTCAGAGAGAACACCAGGGGGTTTTGCTTTAATCCCTTTTTAAAATCAGCTGTAAACATTCCACTTCCTGTATTTGTTCAACTCAATACAAATGTGATCATAAAAAATAATGTACAATCCTATTTGCTTCATAAATATTTTAGGCCTACGGTTAAATGACTTAAAGACCTTGACTTTTGTTTTGAAGTGGCCATGACAGTTTACGGAGTACTGTGACACTGTTATTTACTTCTGTGTAGACTTTTACTTTATAAGGACTTTTCCATGAATAATGAGACATGGCTTTAAAAATCTGATGTCATATGCTGTGTTCATTTCTGCTCCATGTATTGGTTGAGATTGGAGGCTGTGTTTTTCATTTACTCAGTTTCACTTGCATGTTGACCAATTTTGTTGTTGTTTTTATTTATTTAATGTAATACTTTTTTAGGCTTGGTATTGGGACTCATGACAACATGTTGTCTTACACTGACTTTCTGAAAGCTGTGGATGAGGGCATGCCGAACAAGAGAGCACCTGCTACTCCGCAAGAAGTGTCTCAGCTTCTCAGCCCAGAAGAGGCTTTAATCAAACTGAGGAAGATGATGGCATACACTTCGGGCTCATTAGAAAAGGTTTATGGTTATTATTGTCTGTATTTGCCAAATCAATATGTGGACAATGATAATCCGCTGTGGCAACCCCTAACGGGAGCAGCCGAAAGAAGAAGATTGTATTTCTTATTAGTTTGTATCAACTGTTTGGTTTAACACATCAAAATAAATCAGAATAAACCAGTCCTTCTGATTCGGTAACCATTGTCGCCTAACTAAAATTTTCTGTTGCTTCTCTCCAGGCTTTCACTGCTTTTGATAAATGCAACAGAGGTGAAATAAAGCTGGAGGACTTCCGCCATGTGTTAAATTGCTTCTGCTTCAGGCTGTCTGATCTGCAGTTTCTTTACTTGGTTAGCAAACTGAAACTGAACAAAAACGAATCAGTTGTTGATTGGAAAGATTTTTTACAGGTTATGGAGCTTCCGATCCAAGAGGTAAGCAGATTTGAGAAATGTTATCTCTATACAGTCAGATTCTGAGAATGCCTTGGAATAAACAGATGTATCGCCTTGTTGGAACCCATCCTGAGGTGCAGTTCAGACCAAATGCATATATTCATAAAGTATTCATAAAATATGTTGAACAGAGTGGCTTGGTGGTTATCAATTCTCCCTTCTGAGTTTGAAATGCAGGGTTTTGCACTTTTTTGTAGCTTTTCTTCAGGGTTTTACTGCTTTTGATATAGAGAAAACATTAACTGAAGGCCATATGTAAAATGGTAGCCTGTCAGTATTTGTCTGGAGTTTACCCATTCTCTCTGGGACCCTCGGGGTTTTTCTCAGGGTACTCTGGTAATGTGCACATCACGCTAATTGAAGATTTTAAATTGTCTCTGTGCAGATGTGCAGGAGTGGTCCCAGTGATGGACGATTGGCTGTCCAGGGCTGCCTCCTGACCGATGCCACAGGGACAGGTTCAGGCCCCAGAAAAAATTATGTTGTTTAAGGTTGTACTATAATAAAATATTCCTGTAATATTTTTATGACATTTACATGAAATATATGTAAATTACATAATTGGGATAGTTTATGTTAAAATGCTGTATACAGTACAATACAACACAACTTGTTTTTGTTATGTGCTCTTCACTGAGTGCAGGCACAGAGCGATGTGAGCAAATTCTCAGGTAAAATGCAATTCTAGATTATACTAATTACTAAATACAGACTTAGTAAACCTAAAGATACAGCCAGTCAGTCATTGTCCAACCTGCTATATCCTAACACAGGGTCACAGGGGTCTGCAGGAGCCAATCCCAGCCAGCACAGGGTGCAAGGTAGGAACAAAATCCAGGCAAGGTGCCAGCCCACCGCAGCCTAAAGATACAGAATTGTTAAAACACACAGAAAGCAAAGTAGAAGCTGATTTGAATAAATGGAAACCAACAATATTTGTCTATTATTTAATTAATTGTTGACTATGGCCAGTTGACAAAGTAGAGTGTCAAAAACAAAGTAAGACACAGTCAGTCATGAAGACCTCAACCAACTAGCCAGCCACCCCCTCCTGGGCATTTTATTGAGGAGTCTGTGTTGGCCATCCAATCTGATTAGTGAATCTTTCCATCTGAGGATTCAAATGCTCCTTTTTCTGAGCAAACATCCAGATATCAAGAACAGAAACAGAATAGAGGAGGGTTAGTAGCAGTTTATAAATATCGCATTACTTGTAGTTTGTTATAAATGCGGTCAGCATCATTCCTTCCGATAACAAACATTTCTGTTTTTTTCTGTATTCATAGGCAAGTAATTCTCATCCATCTACTCCTTTAAGACACTGACACAACTAGTTAAGAACAGCATCAGAAAAACATCTTTTGATCTAAAAGAAAGGTATAACTGGGTGGTGTTTGCATAGGAGTGAAAATAAATTTGAAATGAAAACACTAAAGGTCCAAGTACTGAGCCCCGCAGGACACCATATTTAACCTCTGAGTGTAATGATGGAGTACTGTTAGCACATTTCAGCACATATTGAAAGCTATTTGATAAATGTGAACTAAACCAGTAAAACAGTACCTGAGAGACTGGTGTCATTTTCCAGCCTATGTAACAAATAGAGAGGTCATTTTCCTGCTTTTAGCATTAAAAGGGACTGTGCACAGAGTGTTTGTTGGTTTGTGTGCTATGTTGATGCCTGATCTGGACAGGATAGGTGCTGTACCTTCTGATACCCTATGAGAAAGTATGTGCCAGGTAGGATAGGGGGTACAGGTTGGATTTGATTGCTTGCTGGGGTCTCTGACATCTCTTCAGCATTGTCTAATGAATATTTTTTGGGTAACCGTTTGATGTGAACAGTTGGAGAACATAGCGTCTTTCATTGTTTTTAGTCACTTTGGTATTACAATGGGTGTGAACTCTTCTGAATAGTGTCTTAATACAGGTCCGTTTACGCAATGATGGGTGGTTGCTAGCAATAGCATTCCTCATGATAAACACCTGTTATCAGGGTGGCGTTGTTACTTCTTTCAATGGATATATCCAGGAACTTGATGCATCTGTTTATTTCTTTTTCCATAGTATACTGGATCGCAGGGAATAATGTGTAGATGCGGTTGTGGGATAAGTGCTATATAAATGTAAAGAATTGCAGGTAAAATTCCATTACAATGAACTGCAAGGGACCTAAAAAATATTTCATTGTAATGAAAATTTCATTGCATTGCATTTATAGCTGTAGTGCTTTCTTTAACTTGCGTCAGGCGTTTGCAATTATTTCAATGGCTTCTTTCGCGTTAATTTTAATCTTCTCCTGTCTAAAAGTTATGCTGATGAGAATTTTGTTCAGCATTTCCTTGCGATAATACACTTTCAGGGTGCAAATGATGCTCAAATCCAATGGTTGAATCACTGCCGTGCAATTGGGAGGAATTCAACGCGAACATTATCTAAATGTGGAAGCATGTTGTGGGCAGCACAGTTATCAGTCAGAAGCAGAATCATCCTTTTATTCTTCTTCATATTGTGAGGTTTCTGAACTCTTTTGTGATCCCCCCCCAACCCAACGGGAACATCACGCTGAAGTGCATCCTGATGCACAATTGCTGCATCTGTGGAAGATTGTTTGTCCATTGCCGGGGCAGGGCAACAGCAGGCTCACAGCGGTGCAGTGAGGCGCCACAGAAGCAAATCCTAATTGGGATTGTGTGATAAGTCCCTGTCTTACACCCCAAAACACAAGGCTTAGTCTCAGTACTTTAGTAAAACCAGCTTTATTCAGCTTGAAACAGGAACAGCAAAGTTATTTATTGTAACAGGGTCTGCCACTCTCCTATAAACAGACACAGCAGTCAGGCAGGGTTTTGGCCAGGTTAGTGGCCAAGTAATCCTGTTACCTGCATTTACAATGTTCCTTGTATCACCCATCGAGATCTTTTATGTTTGCTTTGGTGGAGAGATGCAGCAGAGTTGTGAGCCTGTTGTTGCCCCAGCAACATATAAACAGTCTTCTAGAGACACTTTCGGAACGCTCTTTGGCGTGTCATCCAGTTAGGGGAGGTCCCAAAAGAGTTTAGAAATCTCACATTTTCTTGAATGACTGCTGCATTAATAGGAATGTGACAATGTTGACAATCAGGATCCTGAGCTGTTTCATCATGTGGGATGGGTGCGGCAATGAATTGTACCATTGCATGCTCCCCAACCTGACATAACCCGACTTGAGCTGTCGTTGTGGAAATCATTCATCTGGTCACTTTACAATATGACAGATATGTTGTCAATGTAGCATATCCAAAGTTTCGGTTTGTACTAATTTAGAGCTATGTTTTTCAAATTGCTGCATTAGCAATTCCGCTAAGAGTCCTGATAATAGTGAATCAATTGGCATGCCTTTTTTGTCTGTAGTATTTCCTATTACAGTGGAACCTCAGTTCACGACCATAATTCATCCCAAAACTCTGGTTGTAAACTGAGTTGGTCGTGAACCGAAGCAATTTCCCCCATAGGATTGTATGTAAATACAATTAATCTGTTCCAGACCATACAAACTGTATGTAAATATTTTTTTTTAAGATTTTTAAGCACAAATATAGTTAATTATACCATAGAATGCACATCTAATAGTAAACTAAATGTAAAAACATTGAATAACACTGAGAAAACCTTGAACAGAGAAAACTAACATTGCAAGAGTTTGTGCTATAGCCTTATGACCAGATCGCCGTAAACACTTTTTTTAATGAGTTTTAAGCACAGGGGAAAAAAAAAGGAACATTTGAACAAATACGAACTTTATTTAAAAACCAACCACAAGCAACCAAGAAAGTAGGAGTTGCAGGAGTTCACGCTAATAGCCTTACAGCCCGATCGCTGTAAACACTTTTTTTAAAATGAGTTTTAAGCACAGGGAAAAAAGGAACATTTGAAAAATCTAATTTAATAAACCACCAAGAAAAGTAACATTGCAACAAATCACGCTACGAAGCACTCCCTGTAAACACTTTTTGTTTTAATGAGTTCTAAGCACAGGGAAAAAAAACGAACATTTGAAAAAAGAGAAAAGTAACATTGCAACAATTCACGCTATGAACTGAAAAATTAACTTTTGAAAAATCCGTAATACAAAAACCATAAACCACCAAGAAAACTAACCTCGCATGAGTTGAGTTCTGTCATAAAGTGAGGAACTGCGTGGAGAGGAGGTTACAATTTTGAGGGAGAGTCTGGCTCCGCGATGGAGGGATGTTTTCCTTCAGGTGTTTTTTCTGTTGTGATTTCTTGGGTTTCTGGTGTTTTTAGCTGTTTAGCTGGTGGATCAGTGTGATCAGTTTTTCACGAATTCTTTCGCAGCTTCAGCGTCGGAACTAGCAGCCTCTCCATGCCTTACCACACTATGAATGCCACTTCTTTTGCGAAACTTTTCAAACCATCCTCTACTGGCTTTAAATTCCTCACTTTCGGCACTCGTAGAAGGATAGTTTTGCAGCAAATCGCCATGAATCTTCCTGGCTTTCTCGCATAACATCGCCTCGCTTACGCTATCCCCTGCAAGTTGCTTCTCGTTCAGCCACACTAGCAACAGTTTTCCACCTCTTCCAGCACTTGAGGCCTCTACCTGGTTAACGCTGTAACTCCTTTTGCAACATCAGCTGCTTTAATAGATTCTTTCTGCTTTAAAATAGTCGAAATCGTAGATTTTAACTTCTTGTACTCGGCGGCAAGATCAGTAGCACGAACGTCACGCTCAAACTTTTCAATAATTTCTTTCTTTACTTCGATTTCAATTTTCTTCAAAACTTTCTTCTCACCACTCTTCACCTGCTTAGAAGCCATGGTTAACTGCAAAAGCACACAAAATACTGTAGAGCACAAAGAGATCACAGGTAAAGAACGAACGTCTGACTGAGAACAATGAACAGGGAGCAGCTCTACACGTGCTTAAATACAGTAATCGTCGTGTACAAACCAGAAGGGAAATGGAATAGAGCACAAAGAGTTCACAGCAAAAGCACGCACACACGTGCAAGCACGCACGTTGTACCGAGAACAATGCAACACGTGCAGAAATCGTCAGCGCGCACGAACCGAAAGGAAAACTGGCTTGTTCGTATACCGAGTGTGTGGTCGTGAACCAAAGCAAAAGTTTGGCAAACTTTTTGGTCGTAAACCTGAGTTGTACGTTTTCCAAGATGTTCGTGAACCAAGGTTCCACTGTAAAATGAAAGTGAGTTTTCTGGAAAAGTGAAGCTAGATGCATTATATCCTTCATGGCCAGCTTCGTTCAGGTCATTATGGTGGGCTTGTTGTTTAGCTTTGTACACTCCTCTTGTTTAATTTGTAGTTACTCTACTTCCTGGTAGTCATGGTCATTCCTGAGGCTCGTAGTGACTGGCAGGTTTTTGTTCCAAGCTGACTGCTTACTTAAAAACCAATCCTTACCAATAACAAGTCTTAATGTAATTTTATGGTTTATTAGTGTTTTCATTCTTGTATAATACAATTTTTCCTTTCCAGTGATATCACCCAAGCAATTTCTTGCCTGAAGTAGATTAGTAATTCTCAGTCCTTCACATTTTTCTTTTAGTTTAAAGATACATCCAATGATGCACTGGGACACACCATTGGTGATGTTTCCTGAGGTCATCAGGTGTCACGCAACATCAGATAGCCTTACTCAAGTGACCCAGCCAGGGCTGATCGGACCCTGGATTGTGTCCCAGCAGCAACAGCCCACGATTCAGACCTCCTGATCCAAAGCACCTCTCTGTAGCCTCTATGTTGGACTTTATGGCTCTCCTTTTTGTAGCTCCTGTGATGCCAAGCAGGGTGTATAGATCTTGTATAAGGAGCACCAGCAAAGCCTCAACACCCCACCTCAAAGGGCGCAGAATGAGCATTCCAGCCACTCCTTCATCACTGCTGCACCAGCTCACTGTACTTGGACCACTTTCAATCATCATCCTTTTCAATGCGCACCTCCCAAGAGACTGTCAATTCCACTAGAAGTACCTGCTTTGAAGAGGCAGATTTTAGTACCATGTCTGGCCTGAAAGAAGTTGGTGTAATGTGCTCCAGGAACTTGATCTATCTTCCCAAGTCTACTCACAATTCCCAGTCCAATGCTGAGGTGAGCAGGTCAGCTACTACTGAAAGCTGTTTCTAAGGCTGCTCTCTTGCCCTGACCAAGGTGATGCCCCTCCTCCACTCCTGCACGCACTTCCTCCAGGACTAGATGACATCTGTCCTTAACCATGGACCTTGTTGTAGTGTGGCTGTTGCGATGTTTCATGTGGGAACTGTTACAGCTTTCTTCACACCTGACCTGAAGTGTCCTCAGGAATGAAACTAGATATGAATAAGTGGGAAATTGTCAGTTTGTCTGAGAATGTGACACCTGCTTTTCTTCACATACAGTATGTTGTCGATCTGTTAAGTACAGGTAAATTCCTGTAAGTGTGAAAGGGGTCCCTCCAAAACCATCATTTGAATTATACTGAAAATAAAGCAAAGTCTGCACATCCAGCATTTGCAAGTAGGAATAGGTTCAGTGCCTGAAATGCTTGTACAAAGTTTTCTGTAATGGGCCCTGTGCACTTTCACGGGGTCATCAAAATCCATGCAGTTCAGTATGGTGGACTTAAGAAAGAATAAAAGGTCTTCTTCTAAATAGTGGGCTTTTGGGAGTGAATGCAATCTAAAATGCAGAGCTATTACTATGTTGCAAGACTTTTATGGTTCTCCCATGACTTTGTTCTCACTCCAGACGTGCTCTAAAGTCAGATCCATCATTACTAAACTCCACACAGTGCTTAAACAAAGAGCTTTCTTTTTTTAATGAGGGCAATCAAAAATTTTAAAGACATAAATGAAGCTGGCATGGAAAAGAAGAAAACAAAATGTGAAACCTGAATTTGTCATTGAGAATGGAGATATTTAATTGGAAGAGTCAGTTATGTAAAGATCAACTATGGAAGGCACAAGAATCACTTGAGATTTGTTAGTTTTCATACATAAGATGTTAACAGACATTAATGCAACTGAGACTGCTGGTCATGTGTTCCAAGGCGATTTAGATCTGCTAAATGTAGTTATTCATCTTTGCTGTTTGCATGTTGGCCCCTTGCAATTTGCTGCAAGACCGACCTGCTCTTAAGCCAGTGTCACATTATAACACTCCTAGTTGGAGAAGATTGTCAAACTTGGTGGATGTAGTTGTGTGAAGCATCTGTCAGGTTACACTACTTGTAAACGCAGGATAGAACAATTTATATGACTCTGACGACTTTTCAGTGGAGATTCACATTTTCCAAAGTATTGCAAGCTTGACACACTCTGATAGACAATTTATGTGTGAATGCTATCCTGTTATGGCAAGTTTATCCACAATTTCTGCTCTTATGATTTTAATTGTTTTATTCTGTTGTGTTGTCACAATCATGAGACATCAGACAGAGGAGCCTCTCTTCATTGTGTGCAGGCCAAAACACCCATGATCCTTCTTTTTTCTGCACTGCTTGACAGCTTTTGCTCACACCCAAGCCTGCCACTTTGACTTAACACAAAACATTTTGTCGGGTAGAGCTGTGGACCGGTGTGACTGAATCAGTGGGGGCTTCAAACTGCATGACTAGAGGTGACGGGAGCGCTAAGATTATGTAAATGAGGTTTATGACTGAAGATGGTGAACTGTGACAGGGGCTTTGCCAGCCACTACTGTCTAAATAATGCGGGGGACACAATGGTCTTGTTACAACAATGCACTGGGAAGACTTTAAAAATTGAATTAGGCAATGTTTATCATTTAAAATCAATAAATAATGTATTGTTTATTTGTTCAAATAGTGTTGTTGCCTGATTTTATTTAATTGTGGCTATAAACATTCTTTTTATTGCATGTACTGTTTTGTAAAACATTGATTACTTAGTAGTAGAAGTATTGTCAAGTTAAGAGTTAAGTGAGAACGTGCCCAATTTTTGTAAAATTTACATCCTAAATGTCATAGTTATTAAGATTATAATTCCATGTGCATATTCATTAATTATTTTTCTAAAACTAATTTATTCAATTTAGGAACAAAGGGGATAAACCTGTCCTGATGTTACTGGGTATTGTGCAGGAGCTAAATCTAGAGGGGGCAAACATTCAGTCATACCCACAGCAGGTCACACTTTTGAGTCTAATGGTATCCTAAAATTTCACTGGGATGTAGAAGGAGTTTGAAGTATCCAGAGGAAGCCTGCATGAACAGGGAGACAATGTGTTTATTCACCATAGTCAATGAATGGGCCAGGATTTGAACCCAGGCTCCTGAAATGTTAAGGTAGTAGCACTAGTGTCTGATCTACCATTTTATAATGAAACTTTTTTTTATATATTAGTTTAAATATTTGTCAGTGATTTAGTTCCCTAGAAAAAAGTAAGCACTGTCACATGGGACTTCATGAATCTACCATCAACGATACTCATGAAATCACATTAACAGATATCATTTTGAGAAGATAACTAATTCATGATGCTGGTGACTACTTTAAAAGATATCATTTAGTGACGTACATTTAATTTTCTTTTACAATGGAAGGACTGAATTTTGCATTTTCAGATTAAAGAAGACTGGGCAGACAAGGTAGAAAAAAAGGTTGAGAAAGTAAGCACACCTTTACCTTCCAAAAGTTTGTCACTGAAAGACATCCTGAGTCGCATACGTGAGGTTGTTTCATCCCGTTTGTACATCATCACAAAGGAGATGACTGATATCGACTATGCCCACATTAATGTTATTGCCAAAGAGGACTTCAGGGATATTTGCAATCGCTATTTTATGCGATTAACAGATGAGCAGGTATGAATAGTTGTGTTCAACATACAAAAAAGTGAACAGCTAAACAATGGTGGTAGTTTCATGAAGTTACCTGCATGTAATTTTCATTGTAGTTTGAATTTCTTTGGAGTGAAATGCCAGTCAATAATTTTGGAAACCTTGAATATCAAGAATTTTTAAAGATGTTCAGTGGAGAACTCAGCGACAAACCTCAGAGTCCTGCTCCTTCTGTTCTTAGAAGTGGATGTGGAAGTCCTGTAAAAACACCCTCGGACCATCTGGAGAGATCATCCTCTTTAAGTCGACGGCCAAAGACGGCACCCACTGCCATACATCGCTCAAAGGTGTGCTTCATTTCCAACTATAGATGGATATTTCTGAAAAATCGGAACTGTAATGTTTGTAATCACTATCTATCTATCTATCTATCTATCTATCTATCTATCTATCTATCTATCTATCTATCTATCTATCTATCATGTCACAGATCATTTTATTTGATCACTAGCAAGCCACCTGTCTAAGGCATTGAAATTTTAAGAAATCAGCATAGACCTCAGCAGTAATGTTTGCCATCTATATGCCTCTGTTATATGCCATTTGGTAAGCCGCGTTAATGTTTGTAATGTGCCATCTGTTGGAATGAAATGTTTGATGTTTGTCACGTGCCATTTTTTGGAATGACAGACACATAAAAACCGGACGGATGCTCAGACGGACACAGAGACACTTATTCTTTTATTAGGGTGGATAAATGAAAGGAGAAACTGGGTCAATCATTCATACTTCTGCTTACATGATTTATTCTTGTATTTTTGCTTAGTCTATGGATTCCTTGAAACGTCCTTTGACAGCACGAGAGTGTTCAACACCCTTAATAAACTGTGAGTTCATTGAGCAGAAGCTAAAGAAGCAAATCTACAAGTGCTGGAAGGACATTCAGAAGGAATGCAGACTTCGAGATCCCGAAGGGAGAGGAGAAATCAGTATTTCCAGCTTCTATGGTATGATTGCCCCATCCTAACCGGAAATCCATCCATATTTAATAGGGTTAGCAAGGGTTTCCGAGAAAAAAAGTACAACATTTTGGTGTCTTTGTGGTATGTTCATGACCTGACAGTAAGCTGTTGTTGTGGTTCTCATAAATTCAAGTGTATTTATAAGTTGCAGCCTGTAGCCATTTAAGATTTTCTGGCACCCTCATATCTTAGGGTTGCCTTAAGCATTAAAGACGTCAAATGGTGCTGCTTTCCTTTCCAATAGAGAAGATGCCTTCCTGCATCAAACACTTGGGCTGTCCATTCATACTGCTCTGCCTACCCAAGCAAAGGAAGGCAGGGCCGTTGAACTACCGTATGACAGACCCTTGTGGTCCTGCATCTACAGTATGTACAAAGGCACACGTCTGTTTAGAGGTGCTGCACATGTCAGATCTTATACCACATTTTTAAATGCATGATACAGTGAGGAGGGGACCAATCCCCTGGCTAAGCCCATGTCTATTCCTGAGTTTCCCCTCATGAAACCTTTGAGCCATGCTACTGTAGTCATTAAGTCTTTGTAGTCATTTCATGTAAGATATGCAGACATATCTACAACTTATATTTTGTGTGATGAATCTAATTTTTGTTTTTTTAACAGGTATTATGGAAAAACTCAATATAAAAATACCTGAGCATGATTTTGAGAAGATCATGATGAAATATGACCTTAGAAACAATGGAAGCTTTGCTTATCCAGAATTTTTGCGCCACTTTGTTCTCACAATGAAGCCCCAAGAGGATGACTTGCTTCAGAGGATGAAGTTCCTTAAGCCCCGTGTTCCAGTAAGGATGGCATTTCATTCTACTAAGTTTACTTACTGTTTATACTGTCATATCCAGTTGGCGGATCCACATGTTTGGGGCCCTGAAGTCTGAACTGGGAAGTTTGAACTGTGTCCCTTTGCAACCAGCAACGAGGTCTGGGTAACCACTGTTATCTTCTTTAATGGAGTTGTTTCATAACAGATCACAACAAATTTTTTAAAAATATTACCATTTCATTTTTAAGCAATGTGGACTAAAGTCCCCACCGGGATTAGGGGCCCCTGAAGCTTAAGCTTCATGTTTTTGTTTTTATCTGCAAACCCGCATAGTTGGGAATTGTGTTGAGATAAAACATCAGCTACTTTTAGCATTCTAAATGACACTTCAAATAAATGTATAAATAAAACAAATGAATTCCTCATGAATTAGAATAGAAGGAGGAACACAGAGTTGAGGAACACATGAAAGAAACATGAAAGAGGTAAAAAATAAAATGTAAAAAGTAATCCCAGATCATGACCCCACCTTTGGTATTTGGAACACTATATTGATCCCCAAGAGGAAATTGTCTTTTTTGCGTGACTTTTGGAGGTCAGAGCACAGGGTCAGCCATTGTACAGCACTGCTGGAGCATTTTTCAGGTTAAGGGCCTTGCTCAAGGGTCCAGCAGTGTAGAACTCCCTCTGGCAGTAATTTGAACTGGCAACCTTCCAGATACCAGTGCAGATCCTTAGCCTCCGGGATGAGTGTGCTTGTTGAGGTCAAGAGAGTGCACAGAACGGTGCTGCTGCATGGTAAGACAGGTAGCAGTGACAGAGATTGCAATCATTTCTATTGTTTATTTTTTTTTGTTGTTTTATTCAGATGACTCCTGGGGTGGAAACAGCACAATTTTGGGAATCAATGCTAAGAATCCAAAGACAAGTTCTGCAGTACTGGAGGCAAATAAGGCGCTACTTCACATATTGTGATCAACAGAAAAGTGGCTACATTTCCTTGAAGGATTTCCGACAGGTGAGTTTTTTTCCATTCTGGAAGGCCTTTGAATTGTTTTTATCTAAGACTAGCAAAGGCCACTCCAGTGGTCAGGATTAATGTCTATATGGAGTCTGTTGTGACAAAAAGTATTGGCCTCCTCTGTGATTTTATAAATCCATCCATCCATCCATCATCCAGCCTGCTATATCCTAACTACAGGGTCATGGGGGTCTGCTGGAGCCAATCCCAGCCAACAAAGGGCGCAACACAGGAAACAAACCAAAAAATTCTTTAATCTTTTAACACCTAATAATAGAAAATGGGTCATCTGTGAATGAATAAAAAAATTATTTAATCTAGGAAATCATTCAATACATTACCAAAGAGTAATCCAGACCTAACCAAGGGCTCGTACTGTAGAGACAGTTTGGCAGTCAGACTATAAAAGAAAAGAGAAGGTGAAGTATATGGACAATGGCGAGTGAAAGACACAGAAAAAGAGATAGAAAATGTGCTCTGCTCATATTTTTGGGATGTTTTCGTGTATTTAGATTTACTTGGGGGCTTTGCTCGCCCACCCCCGGGTTTGGTTAACAGAATACACAAATTTTAAGAGATTGTTATTTTCATGGAAATTGATACATATGCATTATTTTCACTTTTACTTTAAAACTTTAGTAAAAACAATATTTGGAATTAACTTTTCTTCAAGAGCGCATTGAATTTTGATTCTGTGTTTGGACTCACATCGTGACAACGCAACTTATAACTGCCTGTGAGTGAATATCGTTTTTCTCTTTAATAAATAAAGCGATTTTTTCTAATGTTTATCCATTCTCTTTCTTCTTCTTTGCTTAGTCGTTGACTTGTCATCTAGAACGTATAAAATTATTGTCCTGATAAAATTTATAAGAGCTGAGAGCGCAGGAACTGTTTTTGCTAAAAGCATTTATACGACTAAGAGCTGAGAGCACAGGAAGTGTGTCTGACAAAAGCATCACATGACTGAGGTTAGATGACTGTGGTCTTGTTTTAAAATAGTTGTAAGTAGGGCGTGACTTGAAAGAATCTCATGTTAAATGTTTCCATCTCATGGGACTTCATACCGCACCAAGGTTTTTGGAATCTTTTAATTCTTGCTGGCAACACGAATTAGACAATCTACAAGTCTCTGACTTAAAGTTTAAATCCGAGCAATATATTCAATCTCTTTTTGCTGTTCCATTATTTCACTGAGTAATAATTTCTGTTTGTTTGCCCTAATGCAATCTTTCCTATCCTTTTTTTGAGACTTTCGAATTCTTGTACTTCCATTATCTCTAACCTTCTCTGCATGTGTACTGTGTGAACATTTTTGAATTCTTTATGTAGAGAAAAGCCAAGCAAAATGACACCTTTTATTGGCTAACTAAAAAGATTACAATATGCAAGCTTTCGAGGCAACTCAGGCCCCTTCTTCAGGCAAGATGTAATCAAGGCCTTGCATACTGTAATCTTTTTAGTTAGCCAATAAAAGGTGTCATTTTGCTTGGCTTTTCTCTACATTCATAATGGCTAACACGGTACAACAACCTAAATTCTTTATGACATTCTACTTTGTCATTTACTCTTTTTTTCCGTCCCCAGGCGTGGACTCGTCTTGCTGGACGTATAAGTGTCTCTCCGAGAAAATCACATCTTGTCTCCTTCCAAGATTTTTTTTATAATAGAGAAACAAAGCTATGCCAGTGTCCTCTCACACACTGACTCTTAATCATTCCTTTGCAAGTGTGAACATGTGAGCGGACTGACCGACTGTTAAGCCTTCTGTCAAGAGTGCGTTCACAAAATGAATCCTCAAATCCAGATTACTGTAATTGATAAGAAGTTATCCTGTTGTTATTTCCATCCGGTCTCCTCTTACTCTGAAGTTTCGGCCATTTTGCTCTATACGTTGTGCTCTATGGATTTATGAATAATTGGGTTAGTGATGCCTTCTAAGAAAATGTAGAAATTATTAAAGTTGTTGATTCGACACACAGGTGTGAATACTGTATACAGTACTTGTTTAGCTTGTCAAAACCTTACTTATTTTATTTTTTCCAGGTTTTAAGAAATTTTAGTGTGAACCTCTCAGAAGAAGATTTCTTCCAAATCACAACGTACTTTGACAAGAATCTGACGGGACAAATTTCCTACAATGACTTCTTGCGAGTCTTCCTCAAATAAATGCTGTTGCTGGTATCAGAGTACTGCTGAAGTAAAAAAATTATTTGGACCTCCTTTTAAATTCCTTGGACAAGCTTCACATTTTGGCTGAAACAAGCAATTCCTTTCATAACCATGAGGAGGCAGTATTAATTTATAGTTTTTCACATGAAACCAGCAGAGTTGGATACAAAGTTGAATGAAGTTTTTGGGTTCCAAAAGCCCTACAGGTTTTCTTCATAACTGGGTGCTTTACAATTTTGTTCTTATTATTTTTTTAAATTTTGATCTAATTTTATTTTACATTGTGATGCAAAATTACGCTTCTGGATTAGAATATGCTGTCATGTTTTTGTTGAATTATTTTTTTCCTGAAAAGGTGTTAATTTTTTTTCATAGTTGCTAAGCAGGTTTTTTTAGTCTATGATATTATTTTGTGTATAACTATAATATCTTCTCCAACTTTAGGATGCAACATTTTCTGCTATGCTAAAATTTACACAGAATACAGTTTCTATCTAACAAAATCAAATTGCAGTCTATACTAAATATTGAGCTTCTGCAACTACCTAATAGGATTTCTGGAAATTTTGACCCTCCATTTTACAACGGCAGTGTGCCCTCATGGTCTCTCCTCATCTTCATAACTGCCATAGTGCCAAAAAGTCTGAAATAAAAATAAAAGCGCATGCACTTATTTTATTACTAAAACATGGGGAAGACCCCAAAAATATAAAGAAGCCCTTCCAGAACATCTCTCCCACTGAGTGTTGCACTCGCCCTTTTCTTCCCCATTTCTTTTGCCTTCTTCCTACTGCCTTGACACTCCATTAAGCGACTTCCAGGCCACTCAATTCCCTGGTCAGGATGGTCAACTCTTAGTACAGGTACACCATGCTAAAACTTCCCCAGTATCATGTGAAGCCTTTAAAAAGTGAGTGCCATCTTAGTTGCCCAGCCAGGCACCAAAATTCTCTCTGTCCCACAATTGGGACTCCTAGCTGAGAGTAAGCTTAGGATGCTTTGTAACTACTTCCCATGTCCTACTCTGAAATTGGACAGATTCTTTACCTAGTCCGAATTTTAGTGCAGTTCCTAGGAATTGTTCTGATAAATATGGGCACAGGTCTTCACTAAGTCTTGTCTCTCTTTTCCACAATGGGAGTATGTAGCTTAGACATTTTCTGCACTTTGGCTCACCCTCCACGGTCCTCTCTTCGACAAGTGGCTTTGTCTGTCCCTCCATAAGGAGAAGTGGTCACCTCTGGAGGTCTTTTGGCCTCATGCCAGTGCTCAGTGACTTCACTCTTTTCTTTCTGACTGGAGTGTCAAGTAGCACTTGTCCTTGCTGTGTTCCTACCTTCTACCACCTTGGGAGATGGTTTGTCTTCCCAGCATGCCTCATTCTCTCTCTACAGTCATGTCTTTTCACATTTCCTGAGGTGTTGTCCTCTCACACGGGTGTCCAGAAATGTACTGTCCCTGTCAGTGTCCCATGCCCCTTTGTCCCTGGCAGCCCCTTGCCACTCAGGTACTTTATCGCAATAGACAGATATACGTCATTTTTCACACAATTTAGGTGAGCTTTTTCAGTGCTCAATTTTTATTTTGTCTAAAGGCAATCTATAAAATGCATTTCACCAGTATTAAAGCAAAAATAACTCCATTAACTATTCTCCCTCCAAACCGGTATTTGGTGCAGAGGTAATAGGAAATAGAAGGTTGGCATGAAGTACAACAGCTAATTATATCATCTGTACAGAGGAGCCAAATAACTTAAAAACAGAAGCTTGTTTGACCTTAAAGATTTGTAGTGCTACAGTTAAAATTAGGGATGATTACCGCGTTTGAACGCGCTTTAGAATGATTTAACTCTGAGATGCAGAATGTAGAAAAGAAATATCTTTGAATCCCAGGTACTTTTAAACACTTATTTCTAAGAAGGAATTTAAAATTAAGCTGTTTTTGAGTCGGTGGACATTCAAAAATGGAACAAAAGAGTGTTTTTCCAAGAAAAACTAACAAACACACACACAGATTTACATACATACACACACACACACACACACACGCGCACACACACACATACACATACACGCACACACACACCAAACTTCTGCACATTTTCCTTTGTTTGTCCAATTCAACGAACCCTGAGTAATTATTCATGTTTAAGATCGGATGGCAATGAGCCTGCTGTGCTATTTTACAAAGATTAAAAATAGTAAGTGGAGCAGGTAGGATTTGCGGACTATTGTTCAGAAGCCTGCAGGTCAGATGCACCCTTACAGTGTGAGTCTCATCATCAGCAAGGACGCAATGGGATGCTAGTGGAGGTTTTAAAATGACACCACCTTTAAAGAAACTGAGCGGCACTAGCTTTCAGGATGCCAGAGCAGCAATGGATTTCTAACACAACTCGACTTGCAGAGAGGCAAACACACATCAGCACACAGATAGATCCATCTACTACTGGTGTTTGAAACGTTAAATAAATACTTCTGTGGCAAAGGCATAAAGTCGTCTTCTCCTGTTTGAATGTGACAGAATCGAATGAAAGCACTGCTTCTGTTAAAACAGAACTGCTGAATACACCTTCAAATGGAGCAAATGCAGTTTGAACTTGAGATGTTCAAAAGCTTATGCAGATTTTTTTGAAAGTGTTGTTATTGGGTAGACTCGTACACTAAAACACTTAAAAAAAAGCTTTTATAAACCTCTAATCCAATGAAGTACTGACCTCAGTTTACGGACTTTTGTCAGTGTGCTCTAGATTTCTGAACTGTTGTCCTCAAGAGCAGCGGTTCTGTCGCTCCCAGTGACCCTTGGCAGAATGTCGAGGGAGGCCCTTCACTTGCCTCTGCTCTGCTTCATTCACCGAAACCTGGAAATGGTTGCACCACTAAAGCATCTTGGGAATGGGGTTATACATGTCACTTCTAATGTTTTGATATGCCATCACAAGAATGCCAGTTTGCTTTGTGTGGTCCTCAGCCAATCACTTTTAAAGCTGGGACGGTGTCAGTATATAAATGCCCCTAAATAAATTGCAGATTCAGTATCCACCACTGATTTAGTGTGTGATCCTCATCCAAAAACAGAGCTCCCTACACTCAAAGTGCACCCCTGAGCTGCGCTGTAATATGAAATGGTGCTCCAGTACAGTAAATCACAAAGCTGACATTTAGTCACTCACTGTGCAGTCCTCTGTGAATCTTAATCTGCCATTTTATAAACATTATAAAGTTAAAAAGTATTTTTACTGTTAAAAAATGCTTGCTAAAATGGGTAGTTTTCCACTTATGTGAGTTTGAGGGTATGGAACGGCTTTTGCCATTAGTTGGTTTTTTTTTCGTCAAATCGCAAAACACTTTTGCAACATGGAGCCATTCCTTAGAATTCTTTCATACCTCTGTGTGCTCATCTCTATTTTCCATGAAAGAATGCAAAGCAATATAACACACATACTGTAACTGGAAGTTGTTGACACGCACAGCTGAATTTGACCAACAGTGATGACTGCATGTGCCAACGTGACAGAACACTGATGCCTACTTCCTCTAAAAGCATTCTGCTGTTCTGGGGAGATCTTTCTATTGTATTTTTATTATACTCTGTATGTAAATGCACTGTACAATCAATTCGTATTTTGATCCCACTTTTGGAATATGCAGGGTTCAAAACATTTAGACTCTCCTCTGTTTTATTGTACAAACACCCATACAAAAAAAAACTGACCTTGGAAATCCTTGACTGTATAAAACAATTTTTCTGTGAACTGTAATCTTCCATTTGATTAAATTTGCCCGGTCTGTTGTGTCCAAGAAAATCAGCCATTAGAAATTACTGTCATTACCAGTCAAACTTTGCATTGTACCAATCAATAAAAATGAATAAGGAACGGCTATTTAGAAAAAGCGTTTGACTCGATTTTTTCCAAGTTCTCCTAGTATTTCATTCCTCCGGTAAAGGTGTACGACGTGAGCTGACAGAACTTCAGACAGGAC
Source organism: Polypterus senegalus (assembly GCF_016835505.1). Lineage (NCBI taxonomy): Eukaryota > Metazoa > Chordata > Cladistia > Polypteriformes > Polypteridae > Polypterus > Polypterus senegalus. Next base: position 140,140,935 of record NC_053161.1, read on the forward strand.
TGCAGAGTGATTACCAATCCCAGGGTGCACTCAGCAAGCCAGGGAACTGAACAGATAGATAGATAGATAGATACTTTATTAATCCCAAAGGGAAATTCACATAATCCAGCAGCAATATACTGATACAAAAAACTATTAAATTAAAGAGTAATAAAAAATGCATGTAAAAGCAGACAATAACTTTTTGAGTAATGTTAACGTTTACCCCCACATGTGGAATTGAAGAGTCGAATAGTGTGAGGGAGGAACGATCTCCTCAGTCTGTCAGTGGAGCAGGACAGAGACAGCAGTCTGTCGCTGAAGCTGCTCCTCTGTCTGGAGTTGATACTGTTCAGTGGATTCAGTGGATTCTCCATGATTGACAGGAGCCTGCTCAGTGCCCATCGCTCTGCCATGGATGTCAAACTGTCCAGTTCCATGCCTACAATAGAGCCTGCCTTCCTCACCAGTTTGTCCAGGCGTGAGGCGTCCCTCTTCTTTATGCTGCCTCCCCAGCACACCACTGCATAGAAGAGGGCGCTCGCCACAACCGTCTGGTAGAACATCTGCAGCATCTTATTGCAGATGTTGAAGGACGCCAGCCTTCAAAGGAAGTATAGCCTGCTCTTTCCTCTCTTGCACAGAGCATCAGAATACCATGGAATTGTTTAATTTTAGCAATTCTGGAATTTGTTTTAATAGTTTAGCCTATGGAGCTGCAGCAAAGTTTTTAAAGGTTGAAAGCCTTTGGCTGGTCACTTCTTGCTAAGCACTTAGATCCACCACGTACAGATGTGAACTGTTTGTGCTGTGTCTTTCCTAACTTTTAGCATACGTTTGTTTCGATGGCGGTAGTTTATAGCTGAGCCACATCACTGGATATTGCCTTCTGTTCACCTGCTGAGTAAAAACGGCCATTTAAATTCATTCAGTCTTTAATGGGGAGGCTGAAGCAAAGGGTTTACTATCAGTTACTTCATCAAACAATTTTTGATTGTTTGGTAGCTCAGTAATGGATGCTGTGCTGTCATTATATTGAGCTGTGACCTGATGCGTATATGCTGGTAATCCCAAAAAGGTTCTTTTGGTTAAGGGTCCAGGCTACTGAAAGATTGCATTTATCTTTGGAGATTAAAGGTTTGATTCCGCTGCATTCAATTACACTAACTAACTAACACTTATAAAGCAATTTTAATATGAACTCCCAACAGTCTGTCTTCAACACCCTTGTGCTCTCCAGCCTTAGAGCAGCCTTGGTCTGAGCAGCTCCATCTATGGCTGGGGGTTTGATCTCCTGACGAACAGACCCCAGTCAGTGAGGATTGGCAAAAATAACTCTGTCACGCTATTTACCAACATTGGCGTTCTGCAAGGCTTGAGGGCAACATCATCATCAAGTTCACAGTTGATTGGCCTTAACAGTGACAATGGTGAGGCTGGTAAAAGACCTGACTGCATGGTTGCACAATAACATCCTCTCCATGAACGTTAACAAAGCAAAGGAGGTCATTGATGACATAAATAAAAAAAACAAAAAAAAAACAGGCAGTCACACTCCACTCCACTCCACATCGTTGGCTCCCCCGTCCAGGCAGGATGCGGCTTCAGGTTTCTGGGTGCCCACATCACCGACTGCCTTTTGTGGTCCATCAATCCCACCTGCATCCTGAAAAAGGCTCAGCAAAGCCTCTTTTTCATGTGGAGGCTAAAGAGCATTGGGGTGGTAATCAAAATACTAGTGAACTGTTACTGCTGCACTCCTGATAGCATTCTGACTAATGTCGTTTGGTGACCTCACTTGCCAGGATCACAAACTCCTCCAAAGGACTCTTCTAAAATCATTGGAGCTGACCTTCCACAGCCTCATACTATCTACTCAACCAGATGTCTGAGGAGTGCTGAATCCATCATCTCTAATGACAGTCACTCAAATCATCAGAATCCTCACCTCTGCCTTCTGGAAAGCGTTAGTGGAGCCTCACTATTCATTCCACCCACTTCAAGGACAAGCTTCTTCCCCAGGCCTTAAGGTCACCAAACACCCACTAACCTGATCCTACCTGCCCTGCACTATGTACTGTACCCACCTGCTATTTTATGTAAAATTGTACTGTGTGTTACTTTTTTCCTCCATTCTTAATTACTATATTAATGCATTTATTTATTTAGGATCTTTATTTATTTAAACTAGTGGGCTCTGCCCCCTGCTTGCTTCGCTTGCCAACCCCCTGGCAGGTGCTACGCGTTATCCACTTCACTGCTCTGTTGTTCCCTGATGGGGAAGCGGATGTACAAATTAAACAGATTGTTATTTTCATGGGAATTGTTACATATGCACAATAGAACTATTTTACATTACAGCGAGTAATTAACCATAGTAAAAAATTGCAAAACATAATAAATTGAAAGAAAATTATGTTTCATGTTGCGGCAGAGGTATTCATTGCGTTATACGTTTTTGTTCTGTTTGGCTTTGAAATTAACACGCAAATACTTTTTAAACTTACACTTTTACTGTAAAACTTCAATAAAAACAATACTTGGAATTAACTTTTCGTCAATATCACATTTTGATTCCGTCGTTACATCATGACAACGCAACGTATAACTGCCTGGGAGTGAATATCGTTTCTTTCTCTCTAATAAATAAACCGACTTTTTCGAATGTTTGTCCCTGTGATTTGTTGTCATAGCAAAAGCTATTCTAACGGGAAACTGTAAACGTTTAAATATGAATGGCATATCAAGATCTCCTTTGGTGTCTAATGTTTTCTGTGGAAGATGTACCACATTACTGAATTTATTCGAATTTTTCGACCAATTTTGAAAACAACTAATCTTGTCCCATTGCATAGCCCATCACTCATGCATAAACCCTTCTTTCGTACAGTGTTACTGGCTGTAGGTATTGTACGGGATATTGTAAGTTGATGTTTTCATTTTCCACACAATCACCATCAACTGTTTCATTATATTCGATTGATAGACATTTAACCAATTTGCCATGTAATCGATCAACAATTTTCACGTAAATTCATTTGACTTCATCATTTCTCGGTGCTAGGATTGCCCGTGTACTCATTCCTTCTGTTGAAAACCCTTTGGGATGAAATTCTTCAATAAGATTTGGACATAAGTCTTCTTTTATTGGGAACTTCAAGTGAGGAAAACATAAAAAAATTTATAAGAGCTGATAGCACAGGAACAAAAGCATTTAGACGAATGAGAGGTGAGAGGACCATGGGCATTGGCCGTTAACCGTAAATGGTTGAGAGGTGGGCGGGATCTGATAAAATCTCTTTGCAATAGTCTCGTCTCTCTGGACTTTAAAAAATTTCTTGGAAATAGTCTTGTTTCATAATACGGAGAGATATTCATCCTCTGCTAATCTTCTTTTATATATCACCACAATTGTGACACAAGAATTTCACCATGTTATTGCAGTGTATGTGACAATAAAGATCTCTAATTTCTGATCTAACAGCTTTTATGATACTTAAAATCACTGCCAAATGTTGCAAATGACCCACCCAAGCAAGCAGATGACAAACCAGGTTGATAATCCCCACTGTTTTTGGTTCATGTGCTGTATACGTGCCGATAAACTAAACTTGACGTGTACATGTTGAAATGCGACTGGTGTCTTGTTCAATCCTAAGGGAGGAAGTGCTATTATAAGAGCTCATCATGCATGCTGAAGGTTTTACTTTGCTTTCCCTGCAATGTGAAGTAAATCAGATAATACAAAACAACCCCCTCGATATAACCTGGTAATAGTTCAGGGGGCGCCGTACAATGGCTGACTGTGCACTCTGACCCACAAAGGTCACGTGAAAAGTCAACTTCCTCTTGAGGGCAGATAAAGTCTATCAAATAAAAGGGTTTTTTTTTTTTGGTGTTTTATTTAATCTTTAAAGATCTTGTGAAAACTTCTTGTAGCCACTAGGGGGCACTCCAGCTCCCCAAACACCAGGCACAACAGACACAGGTACAAGTCCAGTAACACACAAGGCTTTATTCAGTAGGAAATGCTTTCCAATTTGTTTTCCCACAACAGCACAGTATAACAAGACACCATTATGAAGCAGCACTTTGTCTTCTCTTTCCCTCGCTCTCTCTCTGTCTGTCTGTCTTCTTCTGCCTCTACTCGTCCTCCTCCTCTCGACTCTGACTCTATGAATGAAGTAAGGCGGCTCCTTTTATAGAGTGCTCCAGGTGTCTCGTACTCTCCTTCCAGGTATGGTGGAAGTCCTGCAATCAAAGGCTCAGCAATTCTCCATGCACCCCTCAGCAGTGACCACGGACCCCACCAGGGCTCAGTTTCCAAGCTCCCAGCCCGTAGCAAGCCAGGGGGACTGCCCTCTGCTGCTCTGGGGAAGCTAATACCCCGTGCAAGCTCTCACCCCCAGTCCTTGCATGTCAAAGGAGTCCCAGCCAGGTAAGAGTCCATCACACTCTATAAATGTTTAATGTTATTTTATTCTCAGGACCACAAACCCCTTTTGCAATGTTCACAACATGTTTCTGGTAAAAGTTATTTGTAAGATTCAGCCTAAAATTTCCCATTCACCAAAACAAAAACCAGTCCATCATGGGGCACAGTCATCAGTACACACAGACTGTCTCGCTGCTCTGAACACGTAAACGTGCCAGAGGATTACTGTGAGCCCAAATAATCCAGAAGACGATTAAAGCAGCAGTAAGCCGCGGTCAGAACAAGCAAGGGTCAGAATACCACGAGTGTCAAACAAAACCAAGAATCCAAAAATCAAAGTGACAAGACAAAAGTCAGATCAGACACAAAAAAGGGAGCGTAACCAGAATACAAAATCTCACTCATCGCCAGAGCCAATTTATTAGAAAGCTAACTGTCCCTAAGAATAATGGAGGGGTTCGCCTGAGCCGAGGGATTAGGCCAGGGGTGTCGAATTCCAGGCCTGGTGGGCCGCCGTGGCTGCAGGTTTTCATTCTGACCCTTTTCCTAATCAGTGACCAGCTTTAACTGCTAATGAACTCCTTTTCTCTTCATTTTAATTGCCCTGTTTTTAAGGGTTCAGTACTCCGAATTGATTCCTTTCTTCATTAAATGGCATCCAAACAGAAATGAGATGTGAAACGAGCCAACAGACGACCAGCTAAACTGGGGCTTCAAACTCCAACCAGTTTCACTCTAACCAGTCTCTTAATGAGAAGCTGATTCTTGCTGTTAATTAAACCTGTTATTTGTTGCTGCTCTCATTCTGCCACAACAGACATTTCTTTTTTTTTTCTAAGAATACCGTCAAGATGTTTTGGTGACCTGACAGATCAGCCTTACCGAGACCTTCACCTTTATTTATTTTCAGCCATTGTGTGATGGACATAATTGAGCTGCTCATATGGTGGCTCGTTTTGTGTCTCATTATTGTTTGGCTGCTAATTAAGGAAAAAGGGACAATTAAGAGGCCTGAGTCAAGTGAATTATAACTAAAGCAAAAGAAGTTAATTAGCAGCAAAAAATGATCACTAATGAAGATGGTTGGAATTAAAACCTGTAGATACTGCGGCCCTCCAGGACTGGAGTTCGACACCCGTGGATTAGGCAGTGGGTAATCACTGGCATGTTCTGTTTGTCAGCTCCCGTGACGCCATCAGCACAGCGCTCGTGGTCACTAACCAGTAAACAAAGAAACCCATGAATGTAATAAAACATAATCTTTTTAATTTCATGGGTCCATTTTCATGCATCAAAACCCCGAGACAGACAAGAACACACGTACTGCACAAATCGGACCAATACTGCACTCACACTAAGGCAATTCAGATTTGTTGTTCTGCAGGTGGATGACTGAATAGCTAAAGCCAACTTGCATGACGTGGGACAAACATGAGTGCCACCAGCCACTGGTACACTGTACCCAGCTTAGCTTATCTGGAAATACAACTGAAAATTAAACACGGAGACATTTAAAACAATTTAAAGTAAGTAGGCTGACTTTTCCAACAAAGATCTTTTAATAATTCAGTTCTTTGCTCCCTTATGAATGTCATTTTAGTAAATTGAGTCGATCCTGGAAAATCTTAAGACAGGCATATTCCCAAAAAATAAAAATGTTTAAAATGGAAATTAACAAAATGAGTAAAAGCCCCCCCCCGTCACCAGGGATATGCAGTAGAGGCTCCCAGCACATCACATGTGGAACAAACCTGCAAGGTGACTCACTCCTTGTGATATTCTGTATTCTAAATGCAAACTAACTAAATCCTCTTCAAAGCTCGCCAGATTTAGGGAAATCCAGAAATTCCGTCGTCAGTGCCCACTGTTACAGCTGCGGCACATCACCCGCCAGTCCTCCATTGCCACTTTTTTCATACTGATGATCCTCACACACATTCATTATTAGGGCAATGACTAGGAGTGGCTGCTGCTCCAAACTGGGCTCTTTAAATGAACTTCCGGATCTGACGTGTACCCTTTGTGTAATCCTACATATTGTCACATTTCTCATACAAAGCAATATACCACCTTTTAATAAATATGTATTTGAGTTTGTACAGTGTTAAGCACTGCTGCCTAACAAATCCATCACCCTGGTTGTGAATCTCATGCCGGACGTCTATATGGAGTTTCTACTGTATTGCCTCCACAGATGTGCTGAATGGGGGTAAACCGGTCACTCTAACTGAAAGTAGTGTGAGTGAGTGGACCTGGCAATGTCATTCTGAGATATCCTAAAAGTGACGTTTTCAAGATATTTGACCCCCTAACTTGAAGTCGGCCTGTTTATTGCATGAAATTGGAACTTTACCTTACGTTTTGTATATCTTCTTTACGGCAGAAGTCATACTTATCAAAAATGCTCAGTAGATCCATGTATATATTGTAGTTTAGCTAAATAAGTGAAATAAATGGCCAAAAATGGTTCAAACAGCATTCACACTTTCAGTTCTCCATTGAAAAAAATACAAATCAATGAAAGATCCAACAGTTTATGGAAAATTAAATTGCCAAGTCACACCTTCAGCATGTTTTCCAGCATCACTCAAAATTTTTCTCTCAAAACTCAATGAATTATCCATCCATTATCCAACCCGCTATATCCTAACTACAGGGTCACAGGGGTCTGCTGGAGCCAATCCCAGCTAACACACGGCGCAAGGCAGGAAACAAACCCCAGGCGGGGCGCCAGCCCACCGCAGGGCACACAGACACACACACCAAGCAGACACTAGGAATAATTTATGACCGCCAATGCACCTAGCATGCTTGTCTTTGGACTGTGGGAGGAAACCGGAGTACCCGGAGGAGAACATGCAAATTATATACATTAATCAGTAACGGCGTACTACACGATAACATGCAGTGAATACACTTGACTTGAGCATTTCTAGTTCTCATCCTCTTTCTCTGTACTTTTGCCCAGAGGTTGATGCGCTTGCTGCTTCCTGAGCAGCTCTTCTTTTCTCCACCCTAGCGCCCGCTGCTTTTCTTCTTTTGTCGGCATCTTTTCGCGTTAAAACTAATAAGTTCGTTTTTGTGTTGCAATTTCTTAATACGTTTTCTTTGATTTTGCATTTAAGCTGGCACTTAAGTCTTCAATCTGACTCAAGAATGATTAGCGAAGGTGGTAGTGAATGAGAACGGCGCCCATACGCCTATGCCGCACGGCCGCCCTGCTGCACGCTGCCAAGGGTTGATTCTACAATAAATTAAAATAAAAATAAAAAGAGTAATAAAAATCATCACCCCGAAACTGGATACTAGACATCAAGTAGTATATGTGTACCAAATTTCAAATCAATAGGTGAAACGGTTTGCGAGCTACAGGTGATTTAAAATCCTGGACAGACAAACGAACAGCCACGGTAGCGCATTGTATAGAAGGATAATAATAATATATTTATATAGCACCTTTCTCATGCTCGAGACACTTATTTATTTTTTATGCAGAGAATAAGAAAATTATTTACATGTCCCACTGTTCAAAAACTGTTCCTGTCCAGAATGAGACAAAGCAGCACATTTACATTCCTTGCATTGCCATGCAGCTTCTTACCAGCAGTTGACTCTTTCCTTCTCCCAGACGCGGCCTTCGTGCTGGGACCAGTGATGGTAGAAACTTCAGCAAAACATGAATGGAGTGTCCTCCGCACAGCTTTTGTCTTTCACTGGCTCTGTGTCGTTTGCTTTGCAGATCTCATTGTGAAGAATAAAATGAAATAAAATGTACAGATAATTGGCAATGCTATATTAGAATTATGTAGTGGCGGGTGTAATACTAAATAAGTGTATCAAGGAGATCAACCCGCTCTTGTGTTCATATTGTACAGAATTACTGGTTTGTGGCATGGAAGGTCTTTTATAGCTCAGTGTCATCCATCAGCCATCACGCTCCTGCACACAGCGCCTTCTTGTATTCCTCTCATTGTATGATTAGCCTATTATAAAAAATGTCTAAGTAAATATGCAAACAAAATATTTTAGCTGTTTACATATCTTCACATAGATCTTAACTCTCAAGAAAATGCAATTATTCCTTTGGGACATACTGCCAGAATCACTCTCACCATCAAACTGCACTTCTTTGTTTGCTGATAAACACTTTTGGTCGCGCTATTTCAGTAACGCCGCGCACCTTATCAGTCTCACCATATAATTTACTCTTGTACAAATTCCCGTCCTGTTCCTGATGATCTGTTTACTCAGAGGTAATCCAAGCTCCTTTGCTGATCTCTAAAACATGTCGACGAATCTGAGGACGAGCCAAAGCTATACAAATGCCAATGTTACCTGACGACTCGGTGATTGGGAGCATCTCTAACTTACGTTCGTACTCCTTACCTCTGTTTGGTCTAGGAAGTCAATTCAGGGCTTGAGGGGTTCTCTAAAATGTCATTCCCGCCGTATTTTTCAAAGGAAGTCCATATACGAACCTACGGAAGCGTATTGGGGCCACGGAGAAGAAAACAAAACACGGACACATTGTATGTGTTTGCTCGTGTTCACCCTGAGATAAGCTGTCGCCCCCATTCAGGAATTGCTCCGGCCTCGCGCACGATGCTCGCTGGGATGGGCGCATCCCTGAATGGACGGCATAATTAAACATGTATAACAAAGATTTTTCAAAGTTCCTTATATGTTACGAACACTCAGTGTCCAAAGTTTATAGCTAGTTTTATATTCATAAAGACGGTTATTGCGTGGTGATTGGTTTTGTGGAGAAAAGAAAGATGACGGATAGGTACTGGGGGTTTAGTACGTCAGATAGAGACAGCACGCCTGCCATAAAGAAACATCCACTGATTTCTGTGTTCGTGTCTCCGACCACCAGATCATAAACCCAACATTTACACAATATTTAAGTTAAACCTGTGCGACACCCATTCATACATCCAGCTTTTCGTCACACCTGTCATAAAGGTCCTCCTGTGTGGCGATTGCTGTCTCCTCGCTGTGCAAGAATAAGTCAGTTTAAGAAGCATGTGGCGATTAACAACTGGGTCGGGGAACATTTAATACGCAGCATTTAATGTGCTACATTAGTTATATCGGGGTTTGAGAAAATCTAGTGAATTAAACATAGATTTTAGGATAAAGTTTATAACATGGCAAAGTTAAACTAGGGAGAGAAAAAACAAGGGTTTAAAGCGAAAATATCGACTTTTTTTCTTCACTATGTCCGCATATTTTTCTTCTCTGTAGCCTTATTACGCTTCCGTACGAACCTGCTCCGCAATAGTCCGACTCTAAAATACCCAATGTGGTTTGCGAGGAACATGCATGTCACATTGCGCAGACGCACGCGATTCGATACTTTTTTTTACCCCACTTTGCTGTGACGTCAGAGAAGTGCACGATGCTTAATGGAGATGCTGCTGGGTCTTTTTCAGAGCTGCAGTTGTGTGCTTTTAGGTGAATTTAACTGTTTATTCTTTATTTAATAATGTATTTTTCTAATAGTTGAAACCGATATTTTTATTTCATCTATTAATTTTTTAAAGAAGTAAAATAGTTTAAAATTATTTCTTTAATACAGGATGCCTCCCTATTCGTTTGTCTAGCCCGTCGGAGGGTTCTGCCTACTTCTGAGCGTTAAAATGCTGTAACGAACACCGAGATGGAAAGCCCGAGACACACACTGAATGGAAGTTAAGCCCAATTACAGGCACACATAAGTAATTTACAGCAGTTTTCTAACAAAATCAAACTCGCAAACGCCCTGTAAAAACAAGCCCCTTCACTAGGCAGGCTATTCCACTCCTGTAGTGTTCCCGATAGTCGTCCAGCGTCTCATGTCGTGTCTCTTTTCCCAGTTACCCTGATATCATCTTCAAGTCTGGATTTATTATACCATGGGAGTCTCCACTTGCCTTCTCGAGCCTTCTCAGACTTCAAAGTTTTAACAAGATATTTCTGGAAAGCAGAGGTGAGCACACCTGTGAATACTCTGCTGCCCAGTGCCCACCCATCTCTAGAGTGACATTGATGGATATTACAATATGTTTTGAAGCACCCTAGTGTTATTTTGACATTCCCATTGAAGGATTTAATAAATAAATAACACTAGCCAACCCGCGGCGTAGCATACGCAGCATAATTATCAACGTGAACAGTCAACTTGGCTTACATCTGCATGTGAACTGTAGCACAGACCAAAGCGAGTGAGGATGTGTTTGGTGACGTATTGGGGGCGGGCACATGCGTAGGCAGTGCACATGCCTCGAGAGCGACGGTGGACGCGGTAGGAGGGTTAGAATTGGTGGGCGGGGCTCTGTGAGTTGGTGGTTGTGGCTCTCTGTCTTGTTTGCGCTCACTGTCTTGCGTGCTCTTAGTGAATTATATATATAGATTGTTTTTTTTTGGGCTCATGGCGCACACTTTTATGAAGTTCCTCTTGTCCGCTCCATTAACATTCCTTATCAGACCCACAAATGCACACTGGAAGCACTAGAAAAGAAAGTCACATCTCTAAGGAAATCTTCATTCATTCCCTGTATTCATCCAGGACAAACTAGTAAACTGCTGAGACACTCATGTGTCTGACACCATATGTTTATGCAAGAGATTGGATGGGTTGGTTAAGTGTGTCCTGCACCTCTGTATCAGATACAAAATATGTCAGTTGTGGTCTGTAGAGAGACCAATTCAAAAGTTCCCTGTGTTGCAAAAATAAGTAAAAAATGAAAAATCAACTAATTGCATTAATAAGTAAGTATGTTCAGCACCTCCTTCAATCTGTTTTTCTGCATACACTTTCCACGTTTGACTTCTTTCTTGAGCCTGATGCTATACAGGAGAAATCAAAGAATCTAATATATCAAACAGGACAGACTTTAGCTCCCAACAACAGGAATAACCCACTGCAGAAAAAGAACAATCAGTACATATGTCAGTTGAGCCCTCTAGAGGGTGCTATGGAGACAAGCTCAAATATTGTCTGTGTGGCAAAAACAAGTAAAATTCCTAGAGGCAAGAGTTCTTCTGGGTCAGTAAATATGTACGTGTGGTATACCTCCATATCAATTAGATGCTACTGTATATATGTTCTAAGTACTAGCTTACTATTTCTTGGATCTTGCATCATGCCTTAACTCATGTATTGTTATAGACTGATGTGCGCAAATATGTGTGCATGCACTGAAGTGAATGTCAGCTCGGAAAAAATAATTTGCATTAATTCAACTTGGCTGCTTCTGACAGTAAGCACAACTCACAAAAGTCAGTCACAACACGACAATAAATTATGGAAGAAGTGGTAGTTTTTCCACCCCCACTACTTCTCAAAATGAAGTAAACATTTCATTATGAATGAATAATTAATCATTTGCATTTCCATTTCTACTTTAGTTCATTTATTTATTTACACCAGTCATTTTTTCAGGTTCAATATTATCACTTTCACAGTTCAAATCTGTGACTGTTTTGGTTGGTGATTTTGTATAAAGGGTTATGCAATTTTCATTCATTCAAATGACTTGCAAGGGAAGACATTGGAAAAGACAGAGAAAGTTTTTACTCAGGATGTAGTTTATCAGAAAGTAAGTAGTAGTTTAGATAAATGTGTTTCCGATACCGTCAAAACTGGAGGCCCATGAGATCCATGGTCCATTCTTTGCACTAAGCTGATGTGTTTTATGATGTTTTATTTGAGTGAACATTCTCAAAACTATGTTTTTTTTTATACTGAAATTCTTCTGTTTTATAAATTGTGAATTTTTTTAATGTGAATGCAATCAAGTTATTTTTTGTATATAATTCCTGTTTGCCTGTTGTAGCGGCGGGGGGTTTAATTAATGTAGCACCCAATGGACGCACAAGTAGTGTACAGCAGACTCCTGGTAAAAGCTGGATGACGCTTTTGCAGGTAAGGCGCTTCTCAGTACTCTCCGTCTCTCGTGTAAGCTGACAAGTTTTGAGTTAGTGTTTTCTGTCTGAAACTGCATGGAAACATCACATCATGTGGTTATTGATATGTCTTGAGGTTCTGTTGTCACTTTTGGTCAGCAGAAATGGATTTTTAAAAGTGTTTGGTTTAACGGAGATCCTCATTAGTATATTGTTTGCTTGCTGGAGGAGACTGAGAGAGCGCCTGCTTGTCTTGTAGTTGGATAACGTTATTTTAGAATAAACAGCAGAATTTGGATATTGGTGTGTCTCTCTTCTTCCAAATCATCAGCAACCATTGTAAAGCCGCTACACTGATGCCTGTTCAGCATGTGACACCAGAATCGGAAGGCTTTATGTGTGGTGAGGGCTTAACTAGATTTTATGCCCCTTCTATAAGGTGGTGTCAACACATCAACATTTAACACATGGAATCATGAAACAAGAAAACCATCCATAGGCACAAAATGCAACATGAAAGTACAGAGGACAAAGTTCCCAAGTGATACAAGAACATATACAAGTAATTTAAAGAATGTGGAAAAGATACTTAAAATGAAGCACAATATATGCTGGAAGAGCTTAAAAAGCCCTTAATGTAGCCGGCTAACGTACCTTTACTGAACTCTGCAAGGCCTTTAAAGGTCAATGTTGGCCTCTCACTTTCTATGCTTTGGTCAGTTGTTCAGTTTTCACCAACAACTTTACTAAACAAGAGTCTGGCTGGTGAACATTCAGCCAGTAGACATTCGTCTGCATTTTTATACCTTTTCCTCACATTTTCTCCTACTTCTTTAGTCTTTATTTTCATAATTTGCTCTCAGGTTGGACTTTGAGTCCAATAATTACTGAACATAATGTAATTTTTATACCAGCATGGTACCACCAGTATAGCAATGAATAGTGAATAAAGCTCAAAATGAAAGAGATGGTGCTGTATGTGGTCCATGGTGCTATGCTGATTTAAAATAAATAATCCTGCTGCATGAGGTTCAGGGTCTAACAGGGGTGTGAGCGCACTTCACTCCGGGGACAGTTGGGGTGCCTGGCTGATTGTGCATACATGTTTGAGTGTGAGCGTCACTCAAGTGCCTCACTATTTTAATGGAGAGAATGGCATCTCACACCCGACCCAATTAGGTCAGCAGAGTATAAAAGGAGCCTGCATGGTAGACATCCGTTAAGAAAGACAGAAGCAAGAAAGAGAAAGGATGGAGGCAGCATAGGCTTTGAAGCATTTGCCAAATGGGAGAAGTTCAAATAGACTGTGCACATGGCTGAGGCAGTGTGCGCTAGAAGCTTGATCCTGATATTTCTCTCTGGTCTTGACACTATCTGCGGTAGAGCTTTCCGATCAGCTGCTGTAGAGCTGTGATTCCACACTCAGGATACACTGAGTGATGCACTGAAAGTGACAACGCTAAAGTGGCTATGGTATTTGGAATAATTTGGCCATTCTGTGCACCATTATACGGTTATGGGTTGATTACAATCAGATGCCTTGAACTAATAAACAACATGCGGTTAATTTCAGTGTATTTGATAAAGCCATGTCAGGGATGTGAATCTAAAAAATAAAGGAAAACCACACTGCTTTGACGCTTGGTGCCGCCAGTTTGCAAAACCGAGCGGAGATACGCAAGGGATTGAGCTGGCGTGAAAATGTGTGTGGCTTTACACTGTTTAGTTTTTATACATCGCGTTGTAAGCGTGGAAACAGGCCTACGCAACATTTTTGTGCATATTCACCATTTATACATGAGGCCCCAGGTTATGGAGAGAAACCAAAAAATCAAAGTGCCAAAATCACCAAGACCAAAACATAAAGTAAAATCAAAAACAAAGTTCCTACTAACCAGAATAGAAATTATCCTCATCAATCTCCTACCAAAAAGATCCACAAACTTGGAAATCAGTTCTTGGGCAAGGCCATCTAAAACAGGATTGTTGTGAATATGTCATACATTGTGCATATGCCAGTCATATCAAAATGGATACGGCCACGCAAGAAAAAAAAAACAACAAAAAAAACAGTATGGTGGGACCCATGATCAAACCTGCTGTACAAAAAAGTGGTGTGGTGAAATCATTAAATAAAGGTAAAAATAACATTGTTAAAATAAAGATAAAAATTCACAAAGACAGAACTAGTGATGTTTAAAACCGTTGTATCATAACAGCAGATATTGTACAAGTACATTTATAAATCTGTATAAAGAGTACCATAAAAAGAAGTGTTTCTATAGTAACAACATTACAGCAGAACTCAAAAGGGGCAAACAATCTAAAGAAATTTTTTCCTATCCTCCCCAAGACGATAATATAAAAAACTCACTATTATGACTTGTGTGCCTATAACATCACAGTCACTGCTGCACTTCAGGTCAGGTCAGGTCAGGTTGGGGAGTATGCACTGGTACAGCTTGTTGCCAGACACGCAGTCCAGTCCCACCCTCCAGAAATGACCCTCTATCTGCCAAAGCCAGGTGTTACATGGGTGTCCCCTTGGCCTGGTTCAGCCACTCGGGTCCTCAATAATGAAGATCCCGTGAGCCGGATCACCCTTGGGGAGGCGCACCACATGGCTGTAGTACCGTAACTGACGCTCCCTCACAATGCAGGTAATGTGCCTCATTCGGACTCCATGAGGAACCGCTCATTTGGCACAAAGTCAAACCAGTGGTACCCAATAATTCTCAGAAGTGACACAGTACCGAAGGAGTCCAGTCTTTGTCACATGTCACTGGATAGCGTCTATGCCCCACAACCATATATCAAGAAAGGAAGCATCAGGACTCTAAAGACTTGGACCTTCATCATTTTGCATAAATATCAGGAGCTCCACACACTCCTTTCCAGTGACACCCCCGATGCTCTCCTAATCTGTCTACTGACTTCATAGGAACAGTCACCAGAGGTATGAATCTCACTGCCGAGGTAAGTAAACCTCTTGACAAGGTTGATACTCTCTCCGCAGACAGACACACTACTGATGGCTGTGCCTAAGAGGTCGTTAAAGGCCTGGGTCCTGGGTATGATGTTAAACTGCATCCGGCTCTGCAAGCGGTCCTCCAACTTGCAAGGAAAATATGGAGGGGGGTGGTGGCAGGATTGGCACTCCAGCCACCGTAAAAAAAAACACAAATCTGAGATGACAGACAGGACTCCTTTCTGCTCTCTTTGGGAGTAGCTCTGCTCCAGTCACCCATAGGAAGGTAGCTCAAATTATAAAGGGGATCGGGGGAAAGCACTTGGTAGCCCCATCCCCGGAAGACTCAAAACCATCTGATACCCAATGGGGTCAGGCCTGTTGAGGATCAGAACTGGTGTGGTTCTGAGGCATTGCCCACTGCATGGCAACACTTGGGTCCCAATTTCAGGTGGCCTGTCCTGGTAGGAGCATGGAAGCTCTTGTCCCTTTGGCACAAACTTAATGACCTAGCTGCACTTCTAAAAATGTAAATGCATTTATATTGGATTTCTGTACTAGCTGATGTGCTTCTTGAGAATCTTTACTTGTCCACACATGAGAAATTGGGAAGTGCCACTACAGAAGTCAAAATCTGAGAAATAGCTTCATAACACCCAATGGATCATATTGGTTCGTGGGTCTTCCTTTTTGGGCTTTAATGGAACTCCTGTAATATTTCAACATACAGTATAATGGACCAATACAGATAAATTCTTAAAAAGATGGAATGAACAATATTTAAAATTGTAGAATCATAGCAATACATGTCTTACAAGTATGTTCTGCAGAAATAGTTCAGCAATTCATCGCTGTTTCCATTTATTCTGTGGCAGTGCAGTTCCGGTTGTCATAGATGCTTAACAAAAACATTGTATCTACGGTAATTTTCGTTAAAAATAATTTCAATTGCTTGAAATCTAGAGTGTGTACTGTTTCAAGGATCGCTAAAACTACTCAATACATATGTGTATGTGTGTGTTTGTTTAGCAGTTCTGATCAACTTCAACATTAGAATCTTTGCCAAATGAATGGTAGTCAGGATGCATATGGCATCTGCAGCTGTGGGTGTTGGTGTTACGCATCAGTTCCCGTTTATTCCCTTCCAGCTGTTGTTTTAGTCTGAAAGACATTAACAAAGTAGGCAGTAAACCATGGGACACTTTAGTGACATTCAGAAAGAAGCCCAAACAAGGTGCCATCCTGCTTCTATTACTACCACTTGTTCATTATGAAAAGCAAGCAGACATAAAGCTGTGCAATATCAGCCACATGCAACAACATGGGCACCTAGTGAATTCTTAGAATTATATTACTTTAGATAAAACAATTGTGTTGAAAATGAAAAAAAAAAACAACACAGATTAGCCAGGACCTTTCACAGTATATCCACCTCTTGACTTACCTGAAGTCGGTAAATTTCCAGTTTGGCCTTTCCAGTGCAAGTGATTCAGAACATCGGTGTGTGCTTCAGGACATTAGATGCTACACATCTTTGGAGAAAAAGTATTCAAATTATTTACATTTAGGTTGTTGTAGATTTAGGATTGTAGTGTTCAACAACATTTCATAAATATCACACCAAACTACGAAAGCTACCATCAGAGTTGTTTTAATTTTTTTTTTCATAAGTCAATATTATTTAAACAACAAGCAATTCAAATTTTGGCTGTCAAAACCAGTGGCAGCCTCTCATGGAGAGCGGTAAAGCACCTCTTCTGCTCAGCTTCATGTGGACTGTACAAGAGAATTTAAGTCTTGAAGTGTACACAGAATTTATTCTGGAGAATGAGAAGTTGAGGCTGCACCTATAAAAGCTGATGCACAGTAGAGGAGAAATCAACAATCTTAGTGAACAATAATACAATCCATTGGTTAGACACAGAAGCACCACATATCTTACAGTTTAATGAATAAGGTGTATGAGAAGAGGAGATGAATGGCTGGCAAACACACAAACTGAACCACTTGGGAAAATCTCTTGCAATCGAAAAAAAGGCTGCTGAAAAGGTACATAATAGTAGCAAAGAGAAATACCAAAAAAGAAAAGAAGAAAAAAAAGAAATCAGTATAAGACTTCATGTAAAAAAAGTCTTGCTTCTGGCCTTCTCTTTCGCTGTCAGGCTGAGCTCATGAAGAACAGCTGAATGACTCACGATGAGGGCTCTTTAATAAGTTCTTAGTGAATTGACGCAAACCTCATAAAATGAAAGGAAAGCCTTGCGTGTCTGTATATACAGGGTGTCCACTGTTCAGGTTTTGTAAAAATAGGTGTTTAGACTTTTACAATCATGTGCTCCTAGGAGTCGGTAAATCGATTACAATTGCTGGGTTCATAGGCTGAAAATTCACGGTACAGGCAGACGCATTCACGTAAATTGTGCCTCCATCAGTCATCACACCATAGCCTGCCAAAGAAGAAAAGAGTGAGAAGTTGTAAGTTAAGGTTTAAGTATTTTTGCCAGCCTTATTTGCAATAGAAAGAAATACCATTGTGGCTGTCAAATTGGTTTGTTGCAACCTTTACCATTGCCTAATAGACCTTGGGAGGACATTTACTCTCAGACCTTCCTTCCCTTAAGATTATCTTACTACATTAATAATTGTGGATTGATTTTAATTAATGTTATCACTTTATACCGCCTCACAGCTAAAGAATTAACTTCCAGTTGCTTCAGACCGTCTGATTTCTGGAACTATTGCTGTTTTAGTGGTAGGTATTCACTGAAATCTCATCTCCAGTCATCATTCTGAAAGTAATGAACAGACGTAGCTGGTTAATTTAAAGTATTAATGGCGTACAGTTGATTCTACACTTTCAAATTGGTCAGATTTGTTGCCTGTAGCAGAACTCTGTAGTAATGTTTTGAAATCTACTTTTACATGGATATCTCCTTTTGATATCTTTTATAGATCTAATCATGTTAGTTGAAGAATCTGAAGAATAATTGGATTACAGGGTAGAAGACCACCTGTTCAAAAGTGGATTCCACTCTTTGATGGTGTATACTTCTATCAAAGTGTTTGGTCACCACAGAAGGTTTGACTGACTAGGCGGGATATCCACTCTGGAACACTGGATCCACGTTATACAGGTCTTTATACCAGTCTAAGAAAAACAGGACCTGTGTCCTATAAACTAGCCTTATTGGGTCATTTTCAGTCAGACAATCCACGTTCCATTATTGTGCCTCAAACCTTTAAATCTTTATGTTGTTTTTTTGTAAAAGAACCCGCCATTTTTATATTTTATATTTATTTGTTAGGCAGATGCTTTTTTCCAAAAAGATTTACAAAACAGATCATCATAATTAACGTAACATGTGCCACTACATAATGCCAATGTAGTGATCTGAAAATCGAAGTGATATGTGCCCGTATTTGCTGGTTGAACATTAGTTATTCCATTACATTTAGAATCACCTGAAAAGGCATGGTGATGCATGCTGGTACTCCTGCCAGCAAAGAGTTGCAGAAGTCCAGATGTGACAAGATCAAAGCTTTGGCCAGGAGATGCGCTGCATACTCTGTAAGAAATGGTCTAGTCTTGCAGATGTTGTATAGAGTGAATCTGCAAGACTGAGAGGCAGCGACAGCATGCTTCTTGAAGGAAATCTAGTCAGTGATCATCACCCTGAAGGTTGCGTGACTTGGTAGGTATTGAGCCAAGCTAAACAGAGATGGAAAACTGAACAGACGGACAATCTGAGATAACAAGATGAATCATTTTAGCCAGGTTAAGCTGGACATGATGTTTCTTCATCCAGTTACATTATCAGTGAGGCATTCAGTGATTATAGCTGAAAAGATATGGTTCTGCACTCAGATGCAGTGGCAACTTCGGCTCCCACGTACAGTGCTAATGTTTGTGTCAATGTCCATCCTGGTGTTTCCAAGAATGCTTGTCCTCGTTTCAGTTATATTTGCAATATTCTTATGGTTTTGGGCTTATAAAACACACATGGAGGTACCTACACTACAACAACACTGGTAACAGAGAGGTTATGTGACCTAGGACTGCTCCGCGCACAAAGTTCCACAACAATGGTATGTAACTTGACTGCCGGGACTAGGAAGCACTGCAAGCACTGCGAGAGGAAGCGGAAGTGAGGTGAGTGGTTAGGAGTCCGCTGTAGGCTAAAGGCTAAGCCTAGCTGTCTAGCTATCCCATCAGTTCTACTGGCCAATGTACGCTCTCTGGAAAATACAATGGACTATCTGAGTCTACAATTTATCTCCCAGTCTGGAACAAGGGACTTTTGTGTATTTATTTTTTTTCGGAAACAATGTTCCTGTATTGTGTGGATGGAGACACTACTATCTCTGGTAAGACTCTTGGCAGTTGACCCCATGTTCAACAGCACTGATACTTGACTCCCGGACATGCTTAATAAGTTCTATGTACATTTTGAGGCTCAAAACAACACACAGGCATATAAGTCCATGCCACCCCTAAGGAACAGGTGCTCCGTCTGGACCCTGACGATGTAAGGAGGACATTTTCCAGAGTTAATGCACAGAAAGCTGCAGGACCAGGCATCATTTTAGGGTGTGTACTTAGAGCCTGTGCTGACCAACTGGCTGATTATCTTACAGACATATTTAACATTAATTTGATCTGTGATGATGTCCCCATGAGCTTCAAAAATACTCTTATTATTCCAGTGCCAATGAAGTCAATGGTCATGTGTCTTAATGACTTTTGCCCTGTAGCACTGACTCCAATTGTGATGAAATGCTTCAAGCAGTTGGTGAAAAAACACATCAACTCCATCCTCCTCGCCTCACTGGATCTGCTCCAGTTTGCTTACCATCCAAATGCCATCTCCTAAACCTTGCACGCTGTAGTATCTCAACTGAGCACCAGGGAGATGTATGTCAGAATGCCATTTGTTGAATTCAGCTCAGCGATGTTTGTCGATTTCAAGAGAACATCAGCTGACTATTCCCCACTGCCCATCAGCGGCTATAGCGAGAGTCAGTAGCAACAAGGCTCTTGGTTTGCATATCTCTGATAACCTCTCCTAGACAACTCTGTTGTCAAGAAGGCACAACAATGCCTTCATTTGTGTCAGAGACTGAAGCAGATTGGTTTGCCACAACCCAGTCTTAACATCTTTTACAGAGGAACTGTGGAGGGCATCTTGACAAACTGTATCACTGTGGTTTGGGAAAAGCAAATATCATGAGCGCAAGACCCTGCAACGAATTGTGATGGCTGCTGAGAAGATCATAGGGGTTTCTCTTTCCTCGATCTAGGACATCTTTCAGACACACTGTCCCCTCTTGAACCCTGAATGATAAGAATCAAGCAGTCTATTCTGTTGATGAAAGAGATTACCACCCAGAATCCAGAATAAACTTAATTTATGCTACAGATGACATAGTAAGGGTTTTATCTATTTACTTTATCCTGATTCAAGAGTTAGTCCTACTCTGTGACTTGACACTGCACCATCAAAGCCTTCAGACCTTGCCTTCACAGATTGGTCTGGGGCATGGTGGGATGGGTGACTAAAAATTTGTAACAGATTGGCCACACATTCACTTTTTACGAAGACCAAGGAATATTCTATGAACGTTACATTAAATTGGACTTTTTGTATTTTCTCTTTTCTGTTATCAGTATATCTTTAATTTTTAAGATATGCTATATAAAGGTAACTCACTGTTTAGTGCTATTTGTCCATCACAGTGTTTTGTTGGTGGTATTTGAAGAACTCACAGCCTATCTCTGTGAAAGTGTAACATTTACTAGCACGGGTGGTCCTGTCTGCTCCCAGAGGAATGTGCCAGGATGTACAGCTGCTCAACATGGGCATGAAAAGTAGCCCCGAGCACAGTAAGGGACGAGGTTAGTGGCAGCAGACATACTGTAGTCAAGTACAGTTTTGTTTTGTTAGTTCTGTTACAGTATCTGTAATAATTCAGAAACTGGTGAAAAAGTGGTGTGCTACTGGCTCTGTAAGCAATATAATGAGAGCAGAAAACCTTCCACTCCAACATTGCATATTGTATAGACAGAAGTCCACATAAATTGACACGGCCATTATCACAACAGCCAGACTAAACTTCATATTCACTAACATATTATGGTTCACAGAACTTTGCAATGCTGCTGGTAGAGACCATTTTCAATACATCCTTTAAAATGGTCATTAACATAATAACATTACCTAATTTAAATAATTAAATACAAAATTACTTTGCAAGCATGATATAACATCTGTTATTCTTCAATAACTAATAATGGCTGGGATACATTTTACTATTGACTTCACTATACATGGAACACAGGCAGTCATCCAGCATAGATGCAATGAACTTGTGCATAATTGATTTAATGCTACATTAACAACATGGTCATCACTCCTTTGCGATCTTCCTTATGCCTGTGTCCTGCTGGTGATGCCTTCTCTAGAGTTCTGGACAGACATAATGTGGTAGGCACTTTGATGCTGAGGCTTCCCAAGTCTCACACCCATTACAGGGGGCCCAAAATACCTCTTTCCTCCTAAATTTTGTACATCCACTTTTTCCTTGACTTTTATGAGCGAAGGGTTACCCAATGAAAACATGCTACTTGCAATTTGTTTAGAACAAATGGTCTACACATTATGAGTATATTTTTGGAAGGCTGTTTTAGTATATACACAAGAAACTCAAGGGTACCTTCATGAATGTGTCCAAACACATGAAGTTTCGGTTGCACCCGTCGCTGAACGGTGTTGAGAAGCTCCATGCATCCTGCCCTTTGCATCTGCTTAGGAACCCAATCCAAGAAACCTATGAACAATAAAACCTGAGATGAGAAGTCTCACTATGGTTTCTATGCTTTCAAAAAAGAAAAAAATTAAATAGTGTAGTATGGAGTCATTATGAACAGGATGGGCACCAACATATAAGATTACAATATTTTACATCTCCTAAGTTGGTTTAGCGCTGTCCAGAGTCAGAGGTGCCAAAGAGTACCATTAGCAATAATGGGTGGAACTGCTCTGGAGTAGAAGCCAGTCTATTGTGGGTAACATGCTACCAAATGTTGAAATGCAGAATGTTCAGTATTGGTGACAATAAGAAACTATATTAGATTGGGCAGTAGGAGAGTTCTAAGGGCGATCATGGTATTGTGGGAATTAGTAATATTGCTGTACAGCTCTAGGAGATTCGGTTCAAATCCTAATCAAGTCATCATACTACCTGCACTTCAGAAAAGGTAAGCCACCTGAAGCTAAGCATGTTTGGGCCCGGCCAGTATTTGAACGAAGCACCATCTAGGGAAAGCTTGGTTTGCTGCTGGAAGAGATGTTGTTGAGGCCATCAGAGGGTGCTTACCCTGCAGTCTGTGTGGGGATCCTGATGTCCCAGTGCAGTGACAGGAAGTCCTTCAAATGAAATGTAAAACTGAGGTCTTGACCCTTTGTTGTCATAAAAGATCCCATGGCAACTTTTGAAAAGAATATGGTGTCCCCCGATGTTCTGACTACATTACCCACCGCAGCCTGCTTATTCTGGACCCTAATCATCCCCTGTCCCTTATTGCCTAAATATTACTGGCTAACTAACGCTCTCACTCCTTCAGCAAGACAGATGGGTGTCCCACTCAGGGTGGAGGTGAATTCCTTATCTGGCTGGGATGCCATAATGGAAGGATGAAATAAACAGAGGCATTACCCAGCCGTGACACTTTATGATTCTCGATCTGATTGTGATGCCCGAAGGCTACGGGAAATGGAAACAGAGGATAAAAGGGGCCAATTCATTCCCCATTATACAAAGTGGCAGTGTCCCTCATATAGAGTCCCAGTCTGGACACCTGCAGGGCTAAGGAGTTGGGAGTTCGGAAGTTCAGCCCCATAGGTATCCCCAAAGGATGATAGAGGGTGCTGCCGGGGGAGAACCTCCCAGGCTTTCTTATATCCTGAAATTATTTCCAACTGGCCACGACATGTCACCAGAAGTGCTCCCGGGTCTACTTAAAAGGAGCCCGCTGCCATAGTTCAGGGAATCAGAGTCGGGAGGCAAAGCCATTGGAGGAGGAAAGGGAAGGAGAAAAGAAGGAAAGCATGCACTTAAAAGTCTGTGTATTGGTGGGATTGTTATTCGAAGAAATGTGGATTAAAGAACCATTTATTTGAACCTGTAGTTGTGTTAGATTGTCTGTGTTTGGGGTTTAGGGGCTCACTAACATCCCCAACCGGTCACAGGTGGTTGAAACGGTTCCCCATTGTCTTATGTAAAGCGCCAAGTAACAGCTGCATGTTGAGTAACTTGATGGCTCAAAACTATCCTGACTGAGTGTGCCCAATCATAGATTACCATACTGTGTAATTCCTGTTGATTTTTTAGAACACTAGAACAATCTAGATGAGAACAGTCCATTCAGCCCAACAAAGCTTGTCGTTCCTATCCATTTAATTCTTATAAAATAACATCAAAGTCCCTAAAGTCTTACTGTGTAACACACCACTTGGTAGCTTATTCCATTGTGTCTGTGGTTCTCTGTGTAAAGAAAAACTTTGTAATGTTTGTGTGAAATATATAGTATACTGCTGGTTGAAGGGGAGAAAGCAGTATGTGTCACAGTCATAAGTCTACACTGACTCTTCAACTGTAGACTGGCAGGAGACTTGGATTGCCAGAAATACTTGTGAATTATGAAAGAAAACTACAGTTCAATAAATGATATACTGTAACATATTGATGAAAGAAACATGAAAAACAAAGCAAATCTCATTAAATTCATGTCAAATGGGGTTAAATCTTGATGAAATCGCCTGGGGACTTGCTGGGTTACGTTTTATTTGAAGGATTATTCTACCATATTTACTTGCTGTTTTGTAAAATTACATGATTGAAAAAAGCAGCAGGACTCAAACATGGCAGATAGTAACTAATATCAACATATGCTAAAGAGTGGTTAGGGCAACAGTGTTGGAAAGGAGAGTCTTTATAGTCATGTTAGTGTACTAAGAAGATCACTAGAAGGTCATTCTTCACCATATTATGAACAGCCAAGAATTCATTTGAGTAGAAAGTGGCCTCACTTACAATGCCATATGTGGCCTTCCTTACCTCATTATAAGGATGTGCTATAAGCACTGAATTATAGGTCCGAGGCTGAATTGCATGGATCATGTATGTGCTGTTGCTGCACACTGGTGGGGTCAAGACCCTGTGACTCTACAGCACTAGTAAGATCATTTAGCATCTGCTTTGCCGTGGCAGCTACGATTAATAGTCCTTCAACTGTTTGACAAAGATGTACTACTGAGTTTCATGGAAAACCAACGAAAAAGGACTTTTTCCATGTTTAATATTTCCCAGGAACTCCATATATATTTCAGCAGGACAATGTCAGGCCTTATTCTGCGCAAATTACAAAAGTGTGGCTTTGTAGACTTAGAGTCCGCATGCTTGACTGGCCTGCCTGCAGTCTAGATCTGTCTCCTATAGAAAATGTCTGGGACACCATGAAGAGGAGAATCAGAGAATGGCGACCACAGACTGTTGAGCAGCTCAAGTCTTAAATACAGCAAGAATGGGCAAAAATTCCACTTGAAAAACCGCAACAATTAGTTTCCCAAACGATTAAGAAGTGCAATTAAAAGAAAAGGGGATGTGACCCAGTTGTAAACTTGTCTCAGTGTATTGCAGGCATTAATTTCTAAATTTATTAATAATAGAATGAAGTTTGTTGATGCAAGCAATGCAAATCTTTTCTTTGTCATTTTGGCTGTTAAATAAAGGTTCAAGTGAATTACCAAATTGCATTTTTAGAAAGTGTCCCATCTTTTTTGGAAACAGGGTTTGTAGTTAGTGTATTAGCATAGAACAGAATAGAACAGAATATTATCCTGACTCAGCAGAAAGAGCAACTGCCTTCCAGCTCCCAGATTTTAAATTCTGTTGCAGTAGATGTTAAGTTTGTACGTACTTGCCCTGTTGAGTTTCATTCTCCAAGCATTCTGTTTGTATCCCGCTCCCCAAATTTGTGCAGATCAGCATTAATATCAGCTCTGAACTGGGTGTGTAAATCTTCGATAATGGACTGATGTTCTATCCAGGGTTTCTTCTTATCTATATATATATATAAAAGTCAATGTGTGTATGTATGTATGTTTCAGCATCACTTCCGAATGGCTGGAGCGATTTTCATTAAACTTGGTACACATGTTTCTCATTGGTCGACTAAAAATACTGTTGGGTAAAATCAGCTGTAACTCAACCCCTTCTGGGTAGGGTGGGGGGTGACCTTGTGTCTTGTGTTCATGTTATCATACAGTTGACACTCGGAACGACCACCAGAGGGCGAATTGGAGGTGACTGCAAGCATTCTTTATGTTTGACCGCCATTGCGCCCCTGTTGCTTTTCAAATTAAATAGAGTTGGCTGGAACTGAGCGTCAACTGGATGATAACATACATACAAAACCGCAAGACAAGCACATTAGTGAGTCTTCATTGTTTGTTAATTTATTTTTATTTTTTTCTCAAACAATTAAAAAAAAATACTTTATTTTTCTCCTGGGCAACACTGGGTATTTCAGCTAGTTTTCAATAAAATTGCATTTATTTCCAGAAGCATGCATTACAATGGAGAAATTCAAAGACAATAATCAAATTCGGATGGCACGGTGGGGCAGTGGTAGCGCTGCTGCCTCGCAGTAAGGAGACCTGGGTTCACTTCCTGGGTACTACCTGCGTGGAGTTTGCATGTTCTCCCTGTGTCTGCGTGGGTTTCCTCCCACAGTCCAAAGACATGCAGGTTAAGTGCATTGGTAATCCTAAATTGTCTTTAGTGTGTGTGCCCTGCCCAGGGTTTGTTCCTGCCTTGTGCCCTGTGCTGGCTGGGATTGGCTCCAGTGGACCCCCGTGACACTATGTTTGGATATTGCGGGTTGGACACTGATTGACTAATCAAATTCACTTTCTATACGAAAAAGGTAAAAAAAATTAGTCAAATCTAAAGTACGAGTACAATGAACTCAGTAAATAATAGAAAGAATTACGACTAATTTATCTCAATCCACACTAAAAACCCCATCCCTACCCAAGACAGGCAGCTACTTAGTAACTAAAAGCCCATCGTATTGATTAAAACCACAGGAGTTAAACAGAGACATTGGCAGGAGCCCAGCAGACTTATTCCAGAAAAACATTAATGAATTCTTGCCAGATTCATTTTTTTTCTAGTCATAGGAAGCGCTGTGATTCTTCCAATTGTGAAAAATTTAGTTGATGGGTTAACAATGTAGTGTAGGAAAGTCTAGATAGTCTAAGCTCTATCTGAAATAACTCCAAACACTGCTGTAAAGGGATTTGCAATGATCAAACATCCTACACTATCTAACAGATCTTCATCCAAAAAGGTCTTAATTTAGGAGAGTCAACAAACATATGGCCTAACGAGGCAGCAGCTACATGGCACCGCCCAATCCTTGGCTTACATTTTACATAATTTTAAGTGTGTCTGATGTGTAATTTTAAGATCAATGATAACATGTTTTGCAGATATTTATGAAGACTGAATGCTGTGAATAATCAAATTCCACCCCTAGCTTGAGATATTAATAGAGACATCTTTTTCCCAGTATTGTATAAAACTGCCTATCAGTGAGTACAGTGAAAATAGTTGATAAAGTCTAGAAATACTACTAATTAGCAATGAGCAAAATGATTCACATAAAACTGAATTCTCAGATAAGGCCTTGCAAAAAGTTTTTTGCAAAATAAATTGTTTTCACAAACAGAAATTTGCAACATTACTAAATATTTGTTCATCTCCTCTGCAATCTTTTTCTAGATGTCCAAAAGTATTGGAATATTTCTTCGGGGCAGAGCATTAAAAAGGGGCTGTGGCTAAACAGCACTTACCTGCAAGCTACCCAAATCCATTGGCGTGGGTGTGGATAAGGGTAATGCATCAGACTGGAGTAGAGCAGGCAGGGCAGACAGACCATTTCAGACCACTGGTAACAAGTCATATGGACATCTGATTGACATGAACTAGCAACAACATGATTATCTGATGTGGACTTTGATTGACAGTTATCCTACCCCCTAGACCCACCCCTAATGTAGTACTTGCAACAGTCTGTGAGTTGTCGGAAAAAAGCCTCACTTGAAACGATTTAATAGAATTGGCGAACATGACTGATGATGGTGTTAGCTCAAACCCCATGTGACCAGTGTGATGCGTAGCTGGGGTGCTAGCAGTCAGAGTGTGAAGCAGATGAGATTGTGTGGAGTTGCATGGAAGGCGTCTTGTCAAGGTGGGGCAGCAGGAGGCACATTGGAGGCCAGCAATTGTAAAATTACATGCATAACATATATTAGGAGCAAATGTTGCCAATTATGTGAAACAAGACTGCAGAATGAAAAGCTGCTTTGCTCATCACTACTACTAATTTTGTTCTCATCACTAGCTGTTATCACGTGTAGATATTGATGGCATATTAGGGAAGTAAAGTAGATTATCTTTAGAAATGTTCCTGACTTGTAAATAGAAAAAGAAGTGTGCTGAGGAAACTCCACATTTCCAAAGGAGTTGATCAAAGACCTCTAAAAGTCCAGACACCTAATAACTTCCAAGATGGGTTCTTCAGTTGCACCTGATGCTGCTGGAATGGGCTCTGAACCCCCATAATCTTACAATTGAAATAAGGGGGTTGTAGGTTAAATGGACAAAGGGTTACACTCAAATGAAAACCAAATAAGGTATGGCATTAGTTTTGTGATTTTCTACTAAAAACCACACATTTTGGCTCCATATTTAAATGTTTTAAAATATAGAAATAGCTGTTTCTACTCATTTTTCCACTTTAAATTAAGACAAAAGATGCATTTTCACAGTGATTGAGTGCACACCAAAATGAAACATTTCTTCCAAAACAAGCTATCAACTTTGCATGCATTATCAGCCACTTGAAGCGTCTCCATATGCCCAAATTTTATAAACAGCTCATTCTAGACACTTGACTAAATCAAACTGAAAATCATTTGGTGTCCCTTGACTTCAGCTGCTACAGCAGAGGTGATTCCTCAAACAGCAAAACAGCACAGGTGAAAACAAAACCTCCCCCCTGAATTTCCATTTGACCTGTGAGGAGGACTACAGAAAGGTTGCAATTCTTCACCTACCTAGAGGAGGCCCATGTGTGATAAGCACATCTGTGCCATCAGGGATTAAGTTCCACTTGTCCAGCAGTGCCTGACCTCGTGGGAGATTAAAGCCCCAGCCGTTGTACCAGGGCTGCCTGTCTCAGAATCAAAGAAGAAAAGGAATTAAAATTAACTTTTTGACATAGCTTCATGGCTCAGCTATCAATCCCAATTGATAAAGTACACTAACATGTCTTTATCTTGTATACTTGTCATTAAAAGAAAGTACCATCTCAAATCAACTTAAAAAACCAATTCATATTTTACAGCACACATACACAGGGATAGCATGAAATGAATACAGCAACAGAGCAATCCACTGGCCAGGGCAGGTCAATAATAATTCTGACATCTGATCAAAAAGGTTTGAGTCTGAACTTGAAGGCACAGATAAGGTACAGTGCTGATTTTGAGATTAGGCAGTGTGTACAAAAACACATGAATTGCAATTTTGTATCAGTTGTTCTTCATAATGTTTATTTCTTGTTTCAGAATCAAGTCAAAATGGATGCTGAATGCAAAATAGAATATTGTGTTATCACTGACTTTCTAATGCTTTTGGAGATTCTTTCATGTGCAGTCAACATGTGCCACTCCTCTTCATATGCCACATACACAAAAAAGGGTTGCATTGTTCATTTGCTTTTTGTAGGTGACCCAGGATCTGGCCAGCCATCAACACTGACAACAGAAGAAAGTGTTGTCACCCTGGAATGAATAGTGATGGAGGATCAAAGAATAATGCTTGCAATAGCAGAAACCATAGTGATTAGTATTGGATCAGCTTGATACATTTTTTTATCAATCTGAGCAAGGTCGGTGCACATTTCAGAATGTTGGCTGAAATGAAGAATCCAACAAGCTAATGAATTTGGTCCAGGAAAAATGTAAGGAGTTTATTATATCTGGGATATCGCTATGAACCAGAGTCCAAGAAACAGTTAAAGCATTAGAAGCAGAGAACAGTAATGAAACTCAAGGTTGAGCCAAATCTAGCAAGACAATGTGCACTTATTTTTTAGATGTTGTGGGTGTAGTTTGGTGGTGCTGCGCATTAGGGGTCCATGGCAGTTAAGGATTTTAAAGAAAAACAGAGCAGCTCAGGCTTGTGGATGTGGGCGTGTACCACAGTAATGACATGCATCCGTGGTGTTCAATGGGTAATTATGTGCAGGAGCGATTGGCTCAGCTATTTCTAATTGACACTCCATGGGTCGTTAAGCAAAGCACCTGCACCCACAAAGTAGGGTAAGAAAGGGGAAGAATTAAGAAAGAACAAGAAAAGAATAAAATAAAGGGTTAAGGGAGTAAAATCAAGAGAGACGGATTGGAGCAGAGAGAGTGAACTGGGAGTGTGAGACAGTGTGGTCCTTTAGGTGGTCAGGTGGACCCGCAAGAAAGTGAGGGGAATGATGCTCCAGGAACAGGTTGCTCCGGTTGAACAATACAGAGGATCAGGAGCAATTGAGTGTTCCAGGGGTCCTGCTGGATGGAAGGCAGGTGGCAGAATGATGGAGACCATCTCTAAGCTTCCGAGTGATTACCGACTGAGATGGCCAGGATGAGAGCCAGAATGGGGATTACGCTTGCTGGCATCTCTGGGAAAGACGTGAGGGGTAAGTGGGAAGGGAGAAGAGAGTGGAGCATTGAGGCCTACATTTGGAAGACAATGAAAGAACTGATCATATGTCTGAGATTTCAGACTTGATTTTAACTCTTGTTAGATTTATTCATTTATTAACCGATTCACCCACCAAAACACAACATGGATTGTTTATTTATTTATTTACTGGAGACTGTACTGCACTGCACTTTATTTTGGACACTGATTGTTTGAATAAACTACAAAATGCACTTTTTGTACCAATCATGGTGTTTATTTGTGTTCATTGTCCTAGCCATCCAGTCATGATAACTGAAGAGTGTGCCCATGGCCACGGGAAACCAGGCATCACAACACTGTACTGATTACATGCCTCAAACAGTCCATATAACTGGTCGGTATTATGCTGATTTGCTCTGACATTTGTGACAGTATATGACAGAAATTAGGAAAGAAAGGCTGTCGGCCATCCACCATATTCTTCAGCTCAATGACTCTGCACAGACTACAAGAGCTGCACTACAAAGCTGTGGATTCAATGTGTCAAACCTGGCCCTATGTAGGGTTCAATGGTTCCTCAAAGCATCTTTAAGCACTTGCCATAATAAGCTGATGAATGTCAATTGTTTGAATTCAGCATGCCAGCAATCAGCATGTACCTGGTATTCATGGTTGTCTGGTAGGTTGCATCTGTATGATTAATTATTTTTTATTAATTTTGTAGATTCAGATCAGACATCAATACACAGTCATATCTAAATTGAATCAATTAAAAAATGTATTTAAATAGTCAACCAAAAAGCTTAGCCTTGAGAGATTTTTCAACTTATTGGTGCTATTGTGACTTCTCCCTAATATTACTTGGGAATTACAGGGGCTTTGTCCTGCCACTTCAGGATTGGAGGGTAGTTACCATAATTATCTTCAAAGACAACACCTATGGTCCCTGCCAATATCAAGAAGAAGATGCATAAAAGTAGCATGTACAAGCCCACTAACTCCTGGATGTCAACTGTGAATATGCTGTCAGGCTTAGAATTTGATTAATACAAAGCACAGAAAAAAATGTCAAAATTGTAGATAGCTGTCTAAAAATGGATGCTTGTATTTCAATGAAAGTGCTCTCTTTTTATTATTACCAACACCCTTTTTTTCTTTACTTCTTGTAGGACATTTACTTGCAGGGTGCTTCATTAACTTGCACCATGGGTTGCTCATTCCATGTGGTCCTGACAAAGACAGGAAAAAGGTTGACATGCAAGAAAGCAAGAACACAGACTTTAAAAAGACTTGACAAAAAAGTTGATGGTGAAAAAGAACCAAAAAAAGGCAAACATGTAAAGAATAAGAACAGATGGGATTGGCAGGTGAGCAAGGCACCATTTCTTTTCAGCAGGGTACAACATTTTTTCCATCTTTCACTTCATGAAAAGATTTATCTAACCTAATGGAAACCAGTTATCATTACACTAACTTCACCACTACATGATATCACGATGCAGTCTCAGGCAAATCGCCTCTGCACTCATCTGTATTCACCCCAGGCCTCCTGTACCTAACGATAACAAAAGTCAACATGTGAGATTCTAAAACTGAAGAAAGTGAGTTCAGTAAATAGTTGTTTATATTGGAAGAATGCCATTTATTCATCCTTTTGCTTAATGAATCTGTACAAACCAATTTGTGGGTCATTACATAGCCCAGATCCTTGGGAACAAGGCAGAATACAAACCTCAGAGGCATAAAGGAGGTCTACTCTTTAAAACCAAACATATTTTATGCTTATCAAATCACCCTAATTCAATTACATTTCAATTCCCAGAGCAAAATCTTCATCAGAATTTGAAAAATAACAAATGTCTTTCATAACAAAAAATACCTGTTGATTAATTAAGCATAATGGCCCAAAAATTGTTGTGACCTGTAGGGGCCATTGCACCACCCAAACCCCAGACACAAGCTCACAGACACGTGTCCTGATTTTAAATAAAGTGTTTTGTTACTAATAATTACCTTTACAAAGGCTTCTTTATCATATTGGCACAAGCACAATACAAATAACTCTCTTATTGTCTTTTCCTCTTCTCCTCCCAGATGAGCTGTGTCCTCTTCCACCCACCTCCAGCTCTCCTGGATGAGGCAGAGTCACTACTTTTATCAGAGACTTTTGATTACTTTTGTGTGCTAGGGCACTGCCCATTGGAAGTACTTCCAGGTCAGACGTAAATCTGAGAAAGTAGAGATTATACTTCCCTGCAGTGCCCCCTGGTAGCTTCCCCGGAACCCAAAATAGGAGACCATTCAGTCCATCGAGCCTGTTTGTTTAGCTAATAGCTATACTGGCCCAATATCTCATCCAGATTCTTCTTAAAGGATGTCAAGGTTTCTGCTTTCACTATACCTTTCTGTAGTTTGTTCCAGACTCCCATAACTCTTTGTGTAAAGATGTGCTTCCTGGTTGCAGTATTAAATGTATTTTCCCTTAATTTCCACTTACACCCTCAAGTACATGATTTACACTTAAGCTGCAAGAATGTTGCTGGATCTACTTTATCAATGCCTTGGAGGATTTTAAATACCAAGGCTACTCCATGTGACTACAGTTCCCAGCATGCCTTGCCAGAATCTATATAGGTAGCATTACCCAGGTATGCTGCTGCCTAAAGTGTTGGGAGAGTGTCGGGGGAGCATGTAGTCCTGAAAGGTTGTCTCCCCCTGTCCTTCCATCACACTAGCCCCTCAGTCTGGTATTGTTCCTCGGTTAAACCCTGGCGGGACGCCAGCATACCCATTACCCCACTGGCATCTTCTGACAATCTCCAGGCTAAGGTGGGGAACACCTTGTCACTCTTCATGTCCACTTGCCACCTTGGCCTTCTGGCCAGGTAAGGGAATGGAGTCCATCCTGACAGGGATGCCAGTCCCTGCATGCCATTCAGTACATTAGTTACTAGCGAAGTCTGCAGTTATCCACAGTTCACAAATGATCACATGTATTAGCAACACTGCAGGCTGTTATGCAATGAAAAATGGTCACTGCTCTACAGTCCACGCAAAATAGTGCATCAAATGCTCAACACTACATGCAGAGATATCTCTATTATAAAAAAAAAACTTGTGACAAGATGTAATCTTTTGAAGAGAGACAGAGAGACACTTTCACGTCCTGCGAGACGAGCAAGTCACGAAGCAAGTCCCATGATACACATGCAAAGCAGGTTAGAGATAATGGAAGTAGGAAAATTTGAAAGTCTCAAAAAAGGAGAGTAAAGATCGCATTAGCGCAAACAAATGGAAAATATTACACAGTAAAATAATGGAACAGCGAAAAGAGATAGAACAGTGTTTGAGGATGTCTGGGGGAGAAGAGAGAAGAAATGCAGATCACGCGGCAGCAGCAGCAAGTCAGCAGCTGATCGAGCAAAGAGGAGGAATAAAAATAACTGTTATTTGTTTCCCATCGTATTACCATTTAAGAAGGGTTTCAGAGGAGTGGCCGCATCTCCTTTGGGGTGCGGTCAGCCCCCCTCGGGGGGAGGGGTAGGTGAGTGAAGTGCAGATCACGTAGCATGGCAGCAGCATCATGCCAGCAGCTGATCGAGCAAAGAGGAGATAATACAAAAACTGTACTTGTTTCCCACTGTATCACCATATAAGAGGGGTTTTGGAAGGAGCGGCTGTGTCTCCTTGGGGTGCATTCAGCCATCTTCTTCACAACGGCGTGTAGCGCTAGTGGGGAGGGGGGTTGGAAAGGGGTTGGCGAGCAAAGCGAGCAGGAGGTGAAGCCCCTTAGTTATGTAAGAATTGTGATTATGCCACTACCCATGTAAATATTGTATTCATGAAAACGTTCTGGTTTTATTGAGATTGTGCCAGACCCAAATAAAATAAGATCAAGATTAAGAAGAGAATAAAAATGGCACTTAAACTACAATGCACGTTCCCATTTGTTTATTAAATATATTAACATCACTTCAAGTGAGGACCACTGAATTCACAAGGCAGCCTTACATATGGGACATGCTCTATACACCTGCTGCCAGTAGTGGTGGAGGAGAGAATGAAGATAAAACAAATGCCCAATATGAACAACAACAACAACCTCTATTTATTTCTCTTGTGGCCCAACGTCACACAAGGAATGCCTCAATGAGCTTTAACAGGCCATATTTTTTGACAGCCCCCCAGCCTTGACTCCCAAGAAGACAAGAAAAAACTCCCCAATTAAAAACTCTTGCAGGGAAAAAATGGAAGAAATCTTGGGAAGAGAAGTTCAGAGAGAGAGACTCCATTCTGGGTAGGGTTGGTTGTGCAATGGGTGTCAAAAATGGGGTAAACATCATACACAAAACAGAACACTAGTAATCCTCTTGACAGAACTAGATGGCCAATCTATCATTAACACTTTAGAAATACAATACAATGAACACTGCTGAACAATGCTGCCCATCCTCTCTCTGGCAGAGCCAATAAATCATTCAGCAGAACTGTGCCATGAAACGCTACTGGGGCTCTTTTATACCAATGGCAATACAATTTTATAGTGGGACTGGGACTGCTTTCATGTTACTTTTCCTTCTTTTTAGTCATTTTGTATTTAAGAGGTGGGTTGTTTGTTATAATATAAAATGTATATATTTATTGCGTTTCTGTAAAAAGCCATATTTCTTAATGGGGACAAGTAAAGTGCTACCTTTCTATTTAAAATGGGAAACATCATTGCAGTTTTCTCACACTTAAAATAACTTATTGATGAGGTTGGATTTTTATGAGTTTTTGGGCCTCAAAATCGATCCATCAGTGAAAACTACTATTTTTGTTTACAGCAGATTATTTGCAAATAATCACACATTTCTTGACAGTTGGCCAGCCAGTCAGCCAGGCAGGCAGGGACATGCAGCTCTATACAGATAGCTTATTCATATTAGTTGGTTGGTGGTATAGTGGTTAGTGTTGCTGTCGCGCAGATTCACTGTCCTGGGTTCAAATTGGGCTCTTGGCTGCTGTTTTCTGTGGGTTACCTGATTTCCCTCTCACATTTCCAAAGATATGTGTGTTTATTTAATTGGTAATCCTAAAGTCGATCCTTGTGTGTACGTTTGCGAGAGAAAGCTCTGAGATCGACTGGTAGTTGTCTTGCACCCACTGCTGCCAACACAAGCTCTAGCTCCACAAGTCCCTAAACTGGATTAAATGGGTTTGCTGATGGAGAAATTGGTATGATCTTCTGAATTGAAGAATTCATTGTAAATATGTTGTAAAAGCCATTTTCCTAGTTCTATAAAATGTATGAATATTTACTAGATGATAATGCATAAAATATGGGAGGTTCCTATAACCCCTGTGAATAGAATTGAGTTGGTACTTTCCTGTCATTTTTTAACAGTTTTGAGTAAACAATGTTCTCCGGTTAGTGTTTAGCCTCGCCTTGTGTAAGGTACAGAGGCATATGGTTTTTTAACCATGTTCTTGTTTGTGCTCGCGTTCGTGCTTGCGCACGTTACCGTGCCTGGGCGCATGTCTATGTGCCAACGGCCTACGGGTCTTTTGAGTGTGAAGTAACTCGGAAAATAAAAGATTAAGTGTTGAACCGTATGTTTAAGGCATACAGAAGAAGAAATAAATAACCTTTAAGCATAGAAATAACCAAAGCTTCTTAAGAAAAGCAAAGTTTATAGAAGATACATTTTTTCCTTTTTTTTTGCCTTTATTCTATGTGTGTAACTATTTTTCTTTTTATTCTTGTGTGGATTATTTGCTTTTAACTTTCACTAAATATTTTAAAACAAACTCTTGGACTGTGAGATTTCTTTGACACGCGTCTTACCCGTGCCTGACTTCGCCTTATACATCGGGCTACATATGTAAAAACATTACTCCTGTGATTTAAATGTGCACGGAAAGGAAAAATACACTTCAAGCAATACAGTACAGTACAGTTTGAGCAAATCCAAAATTTGAATTAAATTCTAAAATTTCTATTAAGTACCTAAGCTGTTTACTGGTCACAATGGAATCAACTGTTAAAGATGGGGCATCAAGACCTAATTTTAATGACTAAAATGGTATCTTACTTTTGTTCTAGAGCAGAGCAGGCTCACTTTTGAATAACTTTGAAACCTTAGCTGTCAGGCTCTGTGAACTGATGCTCGAGCCCTGCACGCCGAGACACTAAGGCAGATAATTTAATGCAAAGCCCTCAGGGCGGCCCCACGCTGGCTTACATGTTCAGCTTCATATTGCTGCTGTCACAGCTGACACAGTGGGATTGGGTTCTTTGTGCTCATTATTTTTACAAGATTTCCCAGTGACACAAGTGTAAGGTTGGGATCATCCGTACAATGTAGAAGCAGAGGATGGATATGCAGAAATGATACCTCTGCAACCTTTGTGTTCCTCTTATCTTATTCTCCAAATGTTGTCATTACAAGAGGAAATTACAAATGACCTTGACCAAACAGCAGCAGTCTCTGGGCATGAAAAGCAAGAGAACGCTTGATCAAGGTCAACTAGGAAGACGGCTTTCTGCTGCAACAAAGTTAATGAGGACGTCCTATTGAGTACATTAATCTGTGTTTGTTTAATCTCAATAAAGTAATCCAATTCATATGTCAGTTTGTGTATTTTATACCACCCATCCCAGCTCATTGTTTATCTGGAAGAAGGTCTTTTAATAACTACTTAAGAATCTCAAGATCAATTGATCCTATTAAGAATGATATATACTATATGGCATACACACAGGGCCTGCTGGAAATCACGACTTAGCCTAATATGGAAGAAAGCAATGTGCAAACTGAAAGCAGCCAGGTGTAGGGTTTAAATCCTGGATCCTTGTTCTACTAGGTAACAGCTTTGCACATGTAAAAACTATGCTTTGCATGGTTGTGCAAGTGAGTCTTATGCATTGGAAGAGACATTGTAGATAGGATTACATGACAAGGCCTGTGCGGATAGAAGATATTAACTGGGGTTCTTGGTGAACTTGTCGTTAAACACAAGGCAAGGACAGGGTCGTCACAGGGCCCAGCCTTTTAATGTTCATTTAATACATAGACTGTCAGTATAAATATAAAAATATATAAAAGTACACCTTAAAACACATCCCCATGTCCACTTGCATTTATCCACAGCTGCTAACATGTAGTTAGAATAGAAACTGACTACAAAAAGTGAAAAGAATGTGGAACGCCATATTAATGTAACTTTATTGTTTTAGCATGATGGCAAAGATGTGATGGTTTCATGAAGGAGATGGCTGCGTGACTTCACACACGCCGCTGTGCTCACTGTTTAAAGCTGCACATGTGTATGTCAGAACTTAGCCAAGGCTCTTCCCCTCACCGGGTTTCCAATCTTTGTTTTATGTTGTCTTCGTTCATGTTTGAATCATTTGTTTAAGTTCATCTGATGATGCTGATGCATTTTATTATTTTGGGGTATGGTTTGTGGGTGGTCTCTCAAAAGGCGATGTCAACTGTCAATCACTACCAGGGACAGCCCTCCACCCTATATATCTGAAGGGTCTCCCACAGTTCCTGGAAGTTCACTTTGAATGTGCTCGTTACTTAGAGTTTTGCTGTGATTGTGCCTTTTCCAATTTTCTGGATGCTTTGACTTTATTGCTCTGTCTTTTGACCACTCTTTAGGTATTATATTGAAGCTTCTCAGTGTTTCAGAGCATTTCTCTGGTGAAGAATACATATTTTTATGAATAAAGAGTCTTTGTTAATCTTTTTCATTAGCTGGGTGATTGGTTTCTGAATGTAGTAGGTTTTTTTCGGACTACAAGCTTCAGATCTGTAGTGCTTGGGACCAAGTCGTAACAGTGTCAGGGCTGGCCACCCTTTCGTGATTTTCTGTTTTCTGGTGACTTGATTGTTGTATGTGGATAGAAACTGCATTTGCATTTCCATCCATCCATCCATTATCCAACCTGCTATATCCTAAAACAGGGTCACGGGGGTCTGCTGGAGCCAATATTTCCACTCATGTTAAATGTGATCAATATTCATTCCTGACTCCGAATGTGATCTGCGTGATCCATCACCCTTTTTTTTAACGCCGTCAAGTGCCATACAATCATCAAACTTAACAATGTTTAGCTACAAATTCTCACATGTGCCACACTAACTAGACTTTATGTGCTGACATGGACACCACATACAAGTTTTTTATTAGCGATCGTCCAAACCCAAGGATGCAATTTACTTGGCTTCACAAAGGCACTTTAAATATATTTATATATATACACACACATACAGTATTTATTATAAAATATAGTGCATATTTGATGGTTGCCCTCATACAAAGAAAGGCAGTCAGCACTAATAGGATATGTGCAACCAGCGGGAGGAAAAAATTAAAATAAACCCAATCTCCAGTATGTATCTGAAGTTTGCTGGCATATGCCAAAGTTAGAGACTTACCTATTATGCTGACTTTATGTATTATTTAAACTATTCAATTATGTATGGCTGAACATTTAAAAGAAATGAAACTGCATACAGTAGGTTTAGTGCAAAATGCCAGTTTTCCATGCTGAATTCTTGGTTAAATGAAATATTTGTTTTCTCAGACATATCACCCCTCCCCCCCAACCCAAACCCCCGCTCACAAAAAATGTAAAAAGGTAAAGCAGCTGGGATCTGTCATTGGTCCCCAGTGTCTATGGTAATTGTTCAGTTTTCTTAATTTAAATACTGAATTTTCCACCTTTTTAATTTAGGTACAGGAATCTTAACCAGTGTCAGAGGAACACTTGAGGCGCTTATTTAATGAATATTACTAAAGCTTGGCGGAGCTGGATATATAAACTTTCTATATAAAGGCAGCATTAGAGACACCAAGGGAAAATGTTTAAAAGTTATTAACAATCTGTAAATGTTAAAACTCTCCATTCCAACATGCATTATGCATTAGGTGCCTACTTACTTGATAAAAAAAAAGTCTGCAGATTCCTTCAATTAAGGCGATCAGCACTATACTCTCCCTGAAGAATCTTAAATGAACTAGTCAGGCTGCATAAATAGGAGAAAAAAAGTTGATCCCTGCAACTACAAATCTGATAGCTATTGATGAGTATGTTTAAAACCAACAGATCATTAGCAAGGTCATTGTAATGGATACTGATTTTGTATGTTGGTCCAGAGAAAGGGTTCCAAGTAAATATAAAATATGACAGTAGAATGGTTATACATAACTGATAAAATCCCTTAGTTGACGGAAAAAAAAATAAAATCTCTTCAAATACAAGGAAGGCTACTTCATTTCAAGCTGATTCAGAGCTTTCAGGATTTTCTATAGCATGATTTCACAGACCAGCAATTAAGTTTATTACTAAGTTGTCTCGATTCACTTACAAGGATCCAAGCCTTGCTTGGTTAGAAAGGCCATCTGATGCCTCCTACCACAGTTACCAAGTCATCCTAAGTCATCGGAGTACCACGCAATCAGCTTTTCCAAAAGGTGCCTCAAGGGAGAAACCTATCAGTAGGTTTGACTTTAGTCTGGTCACCTAACTTGCCTATACTTGAATTTAATCTTAAACAAATCATAATTCTGAGTCATGTAAATGCTTTATGCAAACTTCTAAAAATACAGAGTCAAACACAGACAAAAAAGCTATGTGCAAATAATATGCGAGAGTTAAAGCAATGGCATAAATTGTCATTGCTATAATTACAAAGGTGTAATTATTGATTTATGTGTGATACTCTTTCAAACAGATTTTTATATCATGTTACAGTATGGTCACCCTTACTAGATATAGTAAAATCTTCGATTAACCATCAGCCTCTGTTAACCATTTGGGCCAAAAAAAAAAACACTTACGCCAGCGCCTACCGATTACTTTCCTGCTATTTCCTTGTGGTACGCTGTGAGCAGCGCAATTGAAACAACTCCCTTGTGTTGGCGCAGAGTGTTCCTCCCCAACACCGCGTGTCAGGCCGCATTTTGAAATCACAGTTATGTACCTTCAGTTTTATTAGTGTTGCACAGCTTTTCTCTTTTGTTATAATTAATCTACTATACATTGTTATGGTTGATAAACGTAAGTGTGTAGTTTACAAAACGGCAAAAGTGCTGGAAGTACTGCTTCAATTTATGGAGTTGGAAGAACAACAGTGAACGATATAAAGCGTGATGTTGCCAAAATTGAAAAACGTGTTGGAAATCGAAACCACCGACATGCAATGTTATTATGTATTAATGTTAATGTTCTCCTATATTGTAATTTTCTTTTTAAATTCTGTTATATTATGTTTTGTTAATATATTGTGACGTGCATGCAGCTTGTAATGCACTGTTGGGAATCAGAAAGTGTGTAATGAATACTGTAAGGAATGGGACTTGGTGAAGGGCTTCTGGTCTGTAAGGAGCTGACACGCCTCTTAGGAGAAAAACGAAGTTGCGGCGGAAGGAAGTTTGGAGTAGAGAGTCAGGAGGTAATAAGCAGGAGTGTTTGTGGTATTGAGAAAAAAGGAACGCAAGTGGCAGGAGATAAACTGATCGGTAGGGAAAGCTTTCTTTTATAGTTCTGGAGATGTGCTCCGTAACCCAAATAACAGCGTATAAGACAGGGCACCATTTGTTATGGAATAAAACGTAGAAAACTTAAGTACATCTGAGTTGTGTTTCCTTATTACGATGGTCGTTACAATATTGTATTAATTAATTTTGTGAATACTATATTAGAATTTGTTTCGTAAATAAATATGATTATTCGCCTATCTACAGCATACCATTTTTAAAGTAGCAGTTGTGTTATCCTTCTTTTCTCTTATCCATCACAGCCTCGGTCCCGACCCCTGACAGATAATTGAGGTTTTACTTTATTAATTTTCAGTCAATTAAAGTC
Organism: Polypterus senegalus; assembly: GCF_016835505.1. Taxonomy (NCBI): domain Eukaryota; kingdom Metazoa; phylum Chordata; class Cladistia; order Polypteriformes; family Polypteridae; genus Polypterus; species Polypterus senegalus. The sequence goes on from NC_053161.1 coordinate 140,181,873, forward strand.
AAGTTTAATAAACTCCAGCAGACTGGCAAATCAATAAAAGTCTAAATGCAGAACTCCCTGCATGCATTGTAAGGCTTACATGTAACAGATGGCTAAAGCCTGTTGGCGTAACTTTATGTCATGTAGTGAACTTTAGTAATGTGGAATAAGCTTTAGGTACTGAGACTATCAATTAAGGGTCACGTGTACAACATATGTCAGGCTTGACTTGAGACGTTACCCACAAAGTACACGTGAACCATGGAAAACCACAGCTTTGTTTCAATGTTTAAGCCTTAAACATTTTTAACTGAACGTTCACCTGTTATCAGATCCTATTTGATGGTCAGAAGGAGTTAGAACCTATTCCAATAGCATTGCAGAACAATACCCAACAATGGCAGGAGTCTATTACAGAGTGCAGCCATGCATGCATCCACACACAATCATATTGGGTTACTTTAGAGCAGGGGTTGTTACCCTGAGGTCCGTGGACCCCTTGGGTGATGGATGGGTTTCAGGTGGTCTGTGAAGGTCAGATAAAAGTTAACATGTATATTCACTATATAGCCCGGTATTGTTAATTAAGAGTAGATGCAGCAGTAGTAGTAGTAATGGTAGTAGAAAACGCAGTAGTAGTAGATTTGTTTTAATTTGCACAAGAGGATTGTATTTCATAATTATAATTTTTTTAGATAGTTTATTTTCAAGTTTATTAATACTTTGTGTATGTCATATATGTATAAGGCAATCAAATCTTGATAAAAAAAGTACATTATATTCATTGCATGCAAAGTTGATGTGAATATTCCTGGGGAAGTGGGTCCTTAACTTTCATCAGATTCTTAAAGTGGTCCGTGACTCAGAAAAAGTTAAGAATCAGTGCTTTAGAGATTAACATTATACATGAATACTGACTGGAAAAACTTGAGACAATGGAAGAACATTCAAACCCCACACAGCTGAGACCGGATTATGATGTTGAATGGGACTTGTGTAAGTGCCATGGTGGACAGATGGGCATCCTGGCTGAACAAGAGAACAATTTCTTGCCTGATCCGAAGGATATATGGGATGGACCAGCAGAAGCCGGAGGCCAAGAGCAGTTCCTTCCCCTATATGACAGGTGTCAGTGGTCTTCTTGAATCATCGTAGCTTGGATACCCACAGGGGTGCATGGGAGTTGGAGTCTATAAGTGCCGCCCTGTTGAGGTCTGTGGGTGCAGTTAGAGAGAGAGGACCTCCATGGTTTCCATGTTAGCTGGAAATACTTTCAGTAGGATGCACAATGGTACCGGAAGCATTCCTGTGTTCTGCTCAAAAGAGGACCACTGCCTCACCTGGTGGAGTCAGAGTCAGGGCACAACGGAAGAAGAGAAAAGAGCCTACTTGTCTTGCAATTGTGTGTATGTGGCTGTGTTCACTTTGGAGAAACTGGTAATCAATAAAGATACTTTACTTGAACCCAGGACTGTGTTGGTCACTACTGTGTCTGGGGTTTGAGGGTTCAGTGGCACTCCATACTGGCTATACTTGTGTAATTATCAATTAATACAAAACTGACTATGCAATATGAACAAATGATGTGAGAATATGGAATTAACCATATGAAAATGAAAGGGTGTAAATAATAAGAAATCTGTAGCTTTCTGTTTTCATTGTTGCAACGCTCGATGCAAGGCAAGGTTGAATTTACGGCCGTTCATGCAGGGCAAGTCAACATTTGGGATGTACCAAGCTGAAACTGGAAGAAAGTTCAAACACCACACAGAAAGTGAACATGGCCCTAATACAAAAACGTGAGAGTTAATAATTGAACAAAAAACCTAGAGCATGGAATTAACCTAAAAATGTGGAGGAAAGAAATTAGTTGTGAAGTAGGAGACACCAAGGAAACTGAGTGTAATAGTATAGAAGAATAAGCTAGAATGTATCTAAAATGAGAAAGCACCTGATAATTTAAACGTAGCATGGGAAATTATTGAAAAAGTTGTGAGACAGTAATTGCAAAGCATTCTAATTGTGTAAAGTTAAAGGGAACCAGTTAAGTTTTCTATCTGTCAATAAATCTTACAGATCTTTTAAATCAGTGGGGACAGAGTACCAGTGGTGTTACTGGTCTAATATTGAGCTCATGAGAGAACTCAAATCCCAAGAATCAATGTGTTATCAAAAATATGTTTTTTTTTTTTTCGTAAATAAAGCAATTGTCTTGTCCACTCAAACCAGATGTGCAGAAGTGATTTACTACTCTTATCCCTTAGCACACCTTATCATTACACAACTAAAACAAGAACCATAGATAATCATGATAGTCACTGTTGTACACAACCAAAGTGAGAAGCCTTCTGTCAGGAAAGGGCGAGCCTTTTACATGGCAACCCTTCCTTTTTCCAAATTTTTGCCCTGGCCCCTCCCAGCTGTACCTGTTACTATGCCAACACTTATTATGTAGGATATTGCTTTTGTTATCAATGCCTTATTTTGATCTACTGATTTTGTTCTTGTTCAGATCTTCAGTGGTTTAACCCTTTGAATCTTTTTTGCATCTCCCTTTATGCTTATGTATATCTTCTTGGATCTACAAATAACATTTGTTTTACCTTTCCATTAAACCTGTTTTCTTATTGGCTTGCTCAAATCAGGACCATCATCTATGTATGCGGAGTCTGCCTGTCTTTGCAGGGTCATACACTATTGCAGTGCTATGGGAAAGCCAGTGCTAAGGGGATGTGCTGCCTGTGCTCCCACTTCTACATGGGTCAGACTCCTTCTATGCTTCACACTAGTAACTTGAATACCCTGAAATACAAGATGCAGTGTGGTGACTGTATAAAGTTTGCACATTCTCTCATAATAACTTTACTGGCCCAGTTTTACAGCAATAGGCTTTTGCTTCATGTGACTGTGTGAGGGGAAAAACTGGAGTCTGGAATAAAACTGGAGTTTGACTAAACAGTCAGCATGGGTTCAGACGAGAGAGGTTGTGTTTTACTAACATGTTGGAATTCTATGAGGAAGCAACAAAAGGATGTGATCAAAGTGGAGCTTATGATATTATTTATCTGGACTTTCAGAAAGCATTTGATAAGGTACCACATGAGAGGTTGGGCATCAAACTAAAAGAAGTGGGAGTTCAGGGTGATGTTTTTAGATGGGTGCAGAACTGGCTCAGACACAGGAAGAAGAGGGTGATGGCACAAGGAACCTCATCAGAATTGGGTGATGTTAAGAGTGGTGTCCCTCAAAGGTCAGTGCTAGGGCTGCTGCTATTTTTAATATATAGAAATGGTTTAGATAGGAATATAAGTAACAATCTGGTTAAGTTTGCAGAAAAAAACAAGAAAGGTGGATTGGCAGGTAATCTGGAATTTGTTGACTCATTACTGTGGGATTTACTCAGCCCTGGGCAGAGTTGTGGCAGATGAAATTCGATGCAAGGAAATTTAAAGTAAAAATGTTAGGTATGAATACACAATGGGAGGTCTGAAAATCGAGAGTACACCTAATGAGAAAGATTTAGGAGTCGTGGTGGACTCAAAACTATCAACTGCCAGTGTTCAGAATCCATTAAGAAGACTAACAGAATGTTTGGTTATATAGCATGATATGTAGAGAACAAGTCCAAGGAGGTTCTGCTCAGGCTTTATAATGCACTGGTGAGGCCTCATCTGGAGTACATAGCAGTGGAAAAAGTCCAGAGAAAAACAACTAGGCTGATTCCAGGGCTACAGGGGGAAGAATTATGAGGAAAGGTAAAAAGAGCAGAAACTTTTCACTTTAAGCAAAAGGAGATTAATAGGAAAAATAACTGAAGTTATTAAAATTATGAAGGGAATTGAGTACAGTGGATCGAGACTGTAAAAAGAGTTCATCAAGAACACAGGGACACAGTTGGAAACTTCTTAAGGGTAAATTTCACACAAACATTTTGAAGTTTTTCTTCACACAGAAAACCACAGACACATGGAATAACCTACCAATATGTGTGGTAGACAGTAGGACTTTAAGGACTGTCAAAACTAGACATGATGTTACTTTAGAAGAATTAAGACAACAGGATTGGAAAGCTGCTGTTGTTGGGCTGAATGGCCTGTTCTTGTCTAGATTGTTCTGATGTTCTATAGAAAAAGTCAGAGAAACTGATAGCTGGCTAGGCTTTGAGCAAGGAAAAAATTCTACAACGTATATACTGTAACCAATATGTATTATTATTACGAAAGATTGTAGCAACAAAAAATTCTACTAGTTTATGTTTTAACTTTATGTACTGCACATATCTTAAAGTAATAGGTATTATTTTTGTGTAAATTACAATCTGCATTCAATGTGTGAAATATATTATTGCTGTTGTCTACTGAGAACACATACATGGCATGTTTAGATGCCAATAACTATCGGCAGATAGGATTATGTTAATTAAATTCACTACTGAAGCCCTATTTAAATGGCTTAACATCATATCTTTACAAATCTGGAAGAAATTTAAGGGCTGTTTATTTTGAAATCCCCAGCGCCTGTGCTTTGTAGCACCTTACAGTTTGAGCACTGGAAAAAATCTGGAGCTACAAGTCAGTAGCATCTGTCACACTGCAGCAACATTTGGAAGCAACACGCCATAACTGAATCGCAGTTTTCATGTGGCTGTCTCTCTTTTGACACAACAGGAGGCTCATATCCTGGTTTGACACTGGTATTCCATCTATTTAGCTATGAGCACTGTAAGCCACTCAGGGGCGCACCACCACCCTAACCCAGACACAGACAGGCAGGAGACAAGTTTGCCACACACCACACTTTTCTTTACAGTTTTCTCACCAGTCGACAATAGCCATAAGCACAATGCAGCACCACTAACACCTTTCAGTCCCCTCTGCCGCCAGGCCTTCTCCCTCCACTCCTATTCAGGCTTTGTCCTCTCCTCCCGACTCTCGCCTCTCATGGACTGAGGCGGCTCCTTTTTATAAGGCACCTGGATCGACTCCAGGTGCTTAGCGAGCTTCTTCCGACCACACTTCCGGGTGTGGTGGAAGCGTAACTAAATAAGGCCCTGGAAAGGTTCATGCACCCCCTGGCGGTGGCCACAGATTCCAACAGGGTTGAGCCTCCATGCTCCTAACCCGTGGCCCCGCTAAAAACCAAGGGGGCTGCTCTCTATCGGCCCGGGCAAGAAACTGTCCTCTTTCCCCAGGTCCTTCTACAGTTTGAGCGTTCTGGCCAGGCAAGGGCCCCAGCCATCTGCCACAGCACCCTACCTTTAGACTTTACTCTAACTAAGCAACAGGCTCAACTAACCGTCTGCCTTATGTGCTCATTTGTTCCAAATTGGAAGTCAACTGGATCAAACTGTAGCTCACTCAGAAATGTTATATGAAGCACACAAACTTCTTAGACTTATAAAGCAACATTCACATGATCTAAAACCACAAAGCAATTTATATGACAATAATGATTACAACATCAATCTAACATTCTTATGAGTAGACTTAAATTCAAACTCTTATATATACACAAACAAGAATATAATATTGGCAGATCCTCAGATGAGCCTGACACCAGGAAAAGGGATCAATGAATTATGGAAAACAGAAATTGAATTAGTTCCATTTAATGTACAGTACTTTCATATAATGCTGTAGATATGAACACATATACATTCACAGTGACATCATTATGTAATATTCACACAGAAATAAACACACTTATACATGTACATGTACATATTTTTTTAAAACAAATTAGGTTCTTAAAGAGAGATAGAGAGGTTAGGAGCACACGCTGATACAGCACATTGCTGCACCCACCACATGATGAGCCAACTCAGGATCCCAGATTGGCACCCGAGTGCAGCCATGCAACTGGTGACACCTAAGCACCACACTAGTTCAGATGGAATGGAACAGTGGGAGGTTTTTTATGGTGGCTGGAGTGCCAATTCTGCCACCAACCCTTAGGTTTTTCCCTGCAGGTTGGAGGGCCTCCATGCAGATTAACGTCATACCCAGGACGGAGCAATTGCAGGTTAAAGGCCTTGCTCAAGGGCCCAATAAAGCAGAGTCAAGGTTCTCATAATATTAATATACAATAAAATATAAATATCGTAACAGTGCTGGAATGAAAGATGTGACACACTGGCTTTTGCAGGTAAGCCTTTGTGCACTTTTATTTTCTCATAATGCAGACCTCGCTACTATCCCACCAGCTCTTGTCCACTTTGCTAAAACCAAAAGCCTGCAGAATCTAGTGAAAATTCTCCCCTAAACTCACTGGCATGCCATTAACTGTATTTAGTTAGCTTATTTTAAAAATTACCGTCCTTTCTGGTTGCCTGGTATTTTATATATGCGCGTAAAGAATTTTACAGTGATTTACCCTGGCAATAGCATAATGAGTTTTGAAAAGACACCTAATTAAAATATACATCAATTTTTCAAGCAGGAGTCAACACGTTGTCAAATCTGGATAACACGTCAGTCGATCATGGGCACACCCATTAATATCAGACCAGTTTTAGAGTCCACAACTCAGCAAACAGTATCATGGGGAGGGAGATGGGTGACGTGGAAAAGAGCCATGTGAACATGAAGAGAAAATGCCATTTCTACATAAACAGATGCCAAGCCAGGAATCTCAAGGAACTCGGTTCCTTGAAACTCATAGGCAACATTAAGTGCTGTGCTGTCACCAAAAGTAACACTACCTTCTTAATCTCATTTAATCCAATTCAGAGTTGTGTGGGGAGTGGGGGTGAAGCCTATCCCTGCAGTACTGGGTATGTGGCAGGCCTGTTGCTTAACACACATATCTTTAGGGACATGTAAATAAAAAAAATCTGTTTTCTGCAATATTCAAATCTATGTTGAGCTACATAGAATGCATTTATATGTATTCCTTTTTCTTTTGAGATTTAAACCTTCAATAAATTGCTATAGTCCAATTTGCAATTTGCTGTCTGCTCATCTGGGAATGCAGAACACATTCATTATTCTGTTTCAATTTTATTTTGGCAGTCTGCTCTACCTGATTAAAGAAGCATTGTTCTCATCGACACACTGACTTTACGAGCTTCTTGCTATAACGTTTGTTTTATTGTTTCGTTCTGACCACTTAACTCTAAGCAATATTCCAGTCTTTTTCTCTGTCACAATTTTTCTCAGTTGTATTTTCTTGGTGACTTGGGAGTGCAAGAAATGCTTGCGTGTGTTAGCTGTCGAGTTTTAAAGTGAAGATGGCAACTCACATGAGGCGGAACAAGGTGCTCAAAAACAAAGACGCACCCTTAAAGCATGAGACAGTTGCAGGATTTGTCAATTAGTTGCTATTTTCCATATTTTCTTTACATGAAATGTTATTGTTTTAATTGCTTGTCAAGATATTAAGCCTGTCTTGTCAATTTAATCTTATTACATCCATGCATGTCTCCCTAAATATGAATAGCATTATTCTTTGTCTTGTACAGAGCTTCCAGCTTAAGGAGCAATACTAAAAAAAAATAGAAATAGAATTAAGAGATCCCTTTGTGCTGCTGTCAGTCCATCAACTTTCACTTAAATAGAGTCTTTCTGAATGAGGAAGCAATATGTCATTATTTTAGTAAAAAGATTTACATTTAGATACATTTTAAGCACATAAAACTGCATCTGTAGCTATGGAGAGTATAATAAAGTCAGCAGGACAGAATATCCACCCATCAGTTTACTGACAACATCAAGCACAAGACAGGAAGCACCCCTGGACAGGTCACGAGTCCATCACAAGGCACGGTTACACACAGGGTGGATTTAGAGGTGTTCGTCAGCTCGACCTGCAAAGTGGGGGAAACAAGAGTGCAGAGCAGTATCAAGCAGAACTCCACACTGGCACTGATGGGGCTACGATTTAAACACATGTCTCTGAAGAAAACTTTAGATTTCCTCACAAACTGCTTTTTCAATTGCCTCTCACTCACTGGGCATGAAACATACAAGACACCTGCTATATGCACTGATGAGGTAAAGAAAAAATGCTGCTACCTATTAATACATACATTCTAACAAAGCTAGACATAGTGACCAATGGATTGGAAGAGGTCAATCTACATTCAAATACAAAAATGTACTTAACAGAGTGTGCAAACTGTCGTACAATATCCCCAATTCCTCACGCTAGCCAAATAATTCTTAGAATCATACAGCATAGATGAGACCCCTACATGTAAAATGAAAAGTAAGATATTCAAGCAGGCTTGAGACATTATTGCTGATGCACAGTGGACAACTGAAAAAGCAAACAAATACCGAAAACAAGTCAGAATGTGCTTCAACGATTATAGAAAAGCCTTTGACTTTGTCGATCACATCAAGCTTTGAAATGTGCTCAGGAATACTGAAATCCCAGAACATCTCATTGTCCTCATGAGTAAATTATATACAGGTCAGGAAGCCACAGTAAGGACAGAACATGGTGAAACAGATGGGTTCCAGGTTGGCAAAGAAGTGACAAAAGACTTTATAATTGTTTATTTCTCCTACATGAGGAATATATATTAAGGGAAGCTGGATTGGAAGAAGATAAGATAAGATGGTTTTGAAATTAGAGGAAGAAACATCAATACTCTGCGCTATGCTGATGACACCATCCTGAAAAGGATTTGCAAGCACTAGTAATAAAACTCAAATAGCACAGTAAAAAATTGGGCTAAAATTAAATGTAAAGAAGACCAAACTAATGACAGTAGCCAGCCTTTGAATCGATAATGAAGATATTAAAGTAGTGTATAGTTTCTGCCTTTTAGGCTCAATCATCAACAGTATTAGAACAAGAAATGACAGACTAGTACTCTGTAGAACAGCCATGAAGGTCTTAGAAAAGATTTTCAAATGCTATGACATGTTTATACCTACAAAGATCGGAACCGTGCATGGCACAGTATTCCCTGTGATACTCTACAGAAACAAAAGTTGGACTATAAAGAAACATCCATCCAATGTCTAACCTGCTGAATCTGAATACAGGGTCATGGGGGTCTGCTGGAGCCAATCCCAGCCAACACAGGGCACAAGGCAGGAACCAATCCTGGGCAGGGTGCCAACCCACCGCAGCACACACACAAACACCAAGCACACACTAGGGCCAATTTAGAATTGCCAATCCACCTAACCTGCATGTCTTTGGATTGTGGGAGGAAACCGGAGCGCCCGGAGGAAACACACGCAGACACGGGGAGAACATGCAAACTCCACGCAGGGAGGACCCGGGAAGCGAACCCAGGTCTCCTAACTGCGAGGCAGCAGCGTTGCCACTGCGCCACTGTGCCGCCCTATAAAGAAACAGAATAGGAAAAATGTTGCCGTTTTTGAACTTTGGTATTGAAGAAGACTCCTGAGAATACCGTGGACAGCTAAGGAAACAAACTGATGGATCATCAAACAACTCAGTCCAGAGTTGTTACTCGAGACAGAAATGACCAGGCTCAAACTATCCTACTTCAGACACATTATGCAATGACCTAGCTTTCTAGAAAAGACCCTAATGCTGGGAAAGGTAGAAAGAAAGAGTGGAAGAGGACTACCAGAAACAATGTGGATTCACTGAGTTATACAGACAATGAATGCACCATTGAGAGACTTAAAAGAATAGTTTAAGGATAGATTGTTTTGGAGAAAATCTATCTCGCTATGAGTTGAAAACAACCACCTGATGACACATAATCAGCATCTATTAATGCACACTGGAAATGTCCCACTTAACCCAGAGATTCACCTGATTGATCAATCCAGTAAAGATGATTGAAGTTCAGCTCAGACACAGGAGTTTTGTGTTCAGTGGCCTCTGCTTAATTGCTCACTGGCTTGCATTGTTACGCACCCTTTTACATACTGTATAACCTCCTTGGTAGAAATAAGATTGTAGATCATTTGGTTCTACTTGGTCCTGGCTGTGTGAACAGTCCAAAAAAAAAAAAATAGAAGCATGCCACAAGAATTAGTGAGGATGACACTTATGTGAGTGTATTAGGTGGAACAAAGTATTACCACAGTGCCTACTGTCAATCAAACTGGCAGAAACACTTTCCTACTTCCACTGGGCTTATCAAAATGTTTTCCATCCGAACAATTTAGAATTTGCCTAATTTGCCTAATCCAGTTTATGATCTTGGCAGCATTGGCTAGCCAGGATGAAAATTAGACATTGCAGGGCACACTCATGCTGCCAGTCACAAGTTCACTTAACTTGAACATCTTTGCCATGATAACTGGGTTGCCAAAGCTGAATAATACATATCATAAATATGGTAACCTGCCATTGGTCTTTAAATAATAATAAGTGAGGGAAATCAGTAATCGGAACTCTCAAAGGCACCTGGAGGTAATACTTACATGTGGTTTACTAAGAGGTGAAAATAAAAGAAATATAGCAACTTGTCATCTTTATAGTGCACACAGTATGGGAAACAGAATAGAAAATATCAGAGTTGGCAGCTCACACAAAGGTAGGCTGCCAGCAGCACCAGACTAAAAAAATCACACCATTAGTTTAAAAAATTGAGCAGTAGTTTGATTACTGCTATTAACTGTAGGATGGCTGCTCCCTCTTTTTCAATAGAGCCATGTTGTTTTGGCCTCTGCTACATGTTTTTAGAGCATACAATATCAGACAAACAAGGGAAGACCATTCAGTCACTCAGGCTTGTTTGTTCAGCCAATAATTATCTCCCCCAATATGTCATCCATATACAGGGTGGTCCAGATCTAATTATGCAATTTTCATTATGCTATAACTTATTAAGTTTATTACTCCGAGCCTGTATACAACTGAATGGAGGACAAGTGGGACATTACATGGACAATCAGTGAATTAATTCAATGTAAGTCCATTTTTGTATATTACAAGATATTTCAAACTATTCTTTTGTCTTGTATTGTTTTCCTGCATTGCATTAAAAGTTGCATAATTAGATCTGGACCACCCTATACTTCTTAAAGGTTGTCAAGGTTTCTGCTTCAACTACATATCTCAATAGTTTGTTCCAGATTTCCACAACTGATTGCATTAAGAAGTGCTTCTGGACTTTAGTCTTAAATGTACTTCCCCTTAATTTCAAGTAGTTTTCTTGAATATTTGATTTACCATTAAGTTAAAATGATCTGGCTGGATCTACTTTATCAGTGTCTTTGAGAATTTGAAGATCTGAATTAGGTCTCCATGCATTCTCTTCTGTTCAAGACTAAACAGGTTTAATTCTCTGAATCTGTCCAAGTTGTCCTTAACTCCTGGGATGCATTTGGTTGTTCTTCTCTGCACAACATCAAGTGTTGCTATGTATTTCTTTTAGCGTGGTGACCAGAATTGCAGAGTACTCCAGATGTGGTCTCACTAGTGGATAATATACTGTAGTCTAAGCATTGTGAGAGATGGCCGGCAGTTCATCGCGGCCAACACCCCCACACTGCTAGATGGAGTCCTCCCTGCAACATAGAAATGCCCCGAATTCTCGCAGGGCATCAAGGACAATGGAGTTCGGCTTCACAGCCCTGCTGGATACCGTGGGAGCCGTCAGGGGATGCTGCAGGGAGGCACGAGTGTTTATATTATAGCCCAGAAGTACTCCCTAGTCATGGGGACGGAAGAAATGAAGCACTTCTGGGCTGAAGGAAAAGAAGAGTTTCCATCTGACCCGGAAGTGCTATGGAAACACATGGACTGAATGACAGAAGCACTTCCAGGTCAAGGACTATAAAAGGACTATGGGAAACACAGCAAGCTGAGCCAGAGTTGGGAGGGAGTGTGACAGAGCTGCTGAGTGGAGAGGAGGATTTATTGTATTATTGATTATTGTGTGGATTATTGTTTTTGTGTATCGAGGAGGTGGAGGTGCTTTGTGCACAGTATTGAAAAAATTTAATAATTTCTTATTCTTTTACCTGGTGTCTGAACGTGTTGTCTGAGAGTTTCACGGGGCAACAGTGACCCCTACTGTTACTGCCCCAGCCCTCAGATTATATTTAAAATTGATATAACCTAACATTTTACTTGCCTTTTTAATATCTTCTGAACATTGCAGAAATGATGAAAATGTTGTGTCAACATAAATTACTAAATCGTTTTCAGTGGTTGCTTTCTTTATACAGCGTCTCCCTTCTTGCATTTATAATTGACATTATTTTTGCCCAAATGTAGCGCTTTGTACTTTTCTACATTAAACTGCATTTTCCAGGTGTTCACCCAGTGCTGAAGGTTATCCAGGTCTTTCTGAATTGTTTTTGCTGAACCCACAGTGTCTGCCATTCATCCATTTTAAGTATTTAGTATTTAGCAGATTTCACAAATTTAGCAACAATATTGAAATGTATGTTATTAATATAAATCAGAATAAGTAACAGACCCTGGAAAGACCCCTGAGGGATTCCACTGATGACCTCACTCCACATGGAGCATTCTCCTCTTATCTGTACTTTTTGTCTCCTGCCGGATAACCAACTTGAGATTCAGTTTTATAGGTCACCTCTGATGCCTACAGCTTCTAGTTTTAGAATTAATCTTTGGTGTGGGACTGTATCAAAGGCTTTTTGAAAGTCTTTAGTCTTGCTTTGCTTTTCTCAACTATTGTAGTTGTCTGTTCGAAACATTTTATCTAAATGTTTGGCTTGGCAAGATCTTTCTCTCACAATCCCATGCTGACTGTTATTTAGTATATGGTACTTTTCTATTTTTTCTTATTATTGTTTCCATAACTTTGCATTTTCTATCTCTACACATGAAGACACTTAGGGGACTGCAGCCTATTATGACAGAATCTGGCTTAAGGCAGGAATCAACCTACCATGGGGCACTTGTATATCACATGCTACACTCGTACATACTGCCACACTCAGTCATTCTGGGGTATTTCAGAGTTGCTAATCAATCAAAGTACCTGAATCAAACCTATTTTGATACCTGAATAACATGCAGACTCCAGAGGTAGGCCTCTAACTAATAAGTACTTTTCCACACATACTGTATTTGCATTTCCTGCAGTCCCTCTCCATGTTCCATCACTGTCTTTGCAGCAGTGGATATGGGGAGGTAGCTAAAACCATTAACCATTGAACCAGTCAGCCACATGAACAATAAGGTTTTCTATCACAAATAAGTTTCAACTACCAACATCAAGAACATTTTGTATACATAGTGTTTTTCCTCAGACTGACAGGTGCTGAAAATTGAGTTATTATGTCATTTTCATAATTCACATAGCTCTACCATTAATTCGACCCACAAAAACAGGAATATTCAGATTTATTTTGTGGAATGGTAGAAAGTGCTAAGGCCTCACAGCTCAAGAGCCCTGAGTCCCCAGCCTGTTCAGGTTGGACATTTTCTCACTGCATGCACAATTTTTTTTTCAGGTAGTCCTACACACTTCAACACTCCCCCAAACCCCCCCCAAATGCATACCCCCGTAAAACATGTTAGGGTGAATAGAAGCCATTTAATAGGCTACATTTTTGCCCATCATCCTGATTACGTAGGCAACAACTTTGACTGACAGTGTAGAAATTAACATGTCAGTTACAATTCTGTTTCAGATCCATCTTTCATGCTCATTTTAAGCATTTAGCTGTCAGTTGTTAGCTGTTATATGAACTGGCTTTTTAATTTTTCTGAAGCAGTCAGTTGTAACTGTGAGCATTATCTCAAAGCCGTCAGTGCATCAAAGTAAAAAGCATTTTGCAACAGAAAAACAGAGATTACATATTGTCATCTAGCATCCTGATTCCTAATCTGCAACATTTTGGTAAAGTTCCAACTGCACGCTCATAGCTAATGGAAGGAATACAAAAGTAAATCTTTTAAAGATTTAAATCTTTCAAAAACTTTACATGTGAGAGGAGACCAATGAGTCTAACTAATAGCCAAGATGCAATAAATGTTGCCACAGATACTTTTTAAAAGTTGTCATGTTCTCTTCCTAAAACTAAACGACTTGGTAGTTTAGTTCCGATTTACTCAACCTTTTTATAGAGAAATTGCTTTCTGGTTCCAAACTTGAACACGTTTCTCTATAATTTCATTGGTAGCCCTGAGTGTGCGATGCATTACCTGAAAGCCATACATACTGTTACTGTATGATAAAAATAATGAGCCAAACAATTGACATTTTTGATGTTAGTTCACTTGTAACTGTCATTCTTGCTAAAGTCTTGCATAAAAACATACACAAATTCATAGACAAAGTCCTTCAATACATCTGGCATAGTTGGCTATTCAAAGGTTTAGTAATTTAAGCAGTTCATTTCTTTGTATGGAGACCTGTTGGTCTGAACTTGGAGAAGGACGTTTAGTTTTAAATCAGAGTTTATTAATAATTAACACAAAACTGGGGAATATTTCCTCCCATTCAGCCAAAACCTCTAAACACAACAGTGAAACTTTTATCTTACTTTTGTTTAAATGCATAATGGCAGCATGGAATTGGATTTTGTTAAAAGTGGTGTCCCTTAGGACTATTGCTCTTTTTAATATATATAAATGATCTAGACAATAATATAATCAATAAGATAGTTAGTTAGGTTTGCACATGATACCAAACTAAAGTATAATGGCAGATAATCAATCAGACAAATCAGACAAATTATTACAGAAGCACTTGGGCATACAGTTAGGTCCATAAATATTTGGACAGAGACAACTTTTTTCTAATTTTGGTTCTGTACATCACCACAATGAATTTTAAATGAAACAACTCGGATACAGTTGAAGTGAAGACTTTCAGCTTTAATTCAGTGGGATGAACAAAAAGATTGCATACAAATGTCCATCCATCCATCCATCCTCTTCCGCTTTCCGAGGTCGGGTCGGGGGCAGCAGCAAGCAGAGGCCCAGACTTCCCTCTCCCGGCCACTTCTTCCAGCTCTTCGGGAGAATCCCAAAGGCGTTCCCAGGCCAGCCGGAGACATAGTCCCTCCAGCGTGTCCTGGGTCTTCCCCGGGGCCTCCTCCCGGTTGGACGTGCCGGAACACCTCACCAGGGAGGCGTCCAGGAGGCATCCTGATTAGATGCCCGAGCCACCTCATCTGACTCCTCTACTCTGAGCCCCTCCCGGATGACTGAGCTTCTCACCCTATCTTTAAGGGAAAGCCCAGACACCCTGCAGAGGAAACTCATTTCAGCCGCTTGTATTGCGATCTCGTTCTTTGGTCACTACCCATAGCTCATGACCATAGGTGAGGGTAGGAGCGTAGATCGACTGGTAAATTGAGAGCTTTGCCTTACGGCTCAGCTCCTTTTTCACCACGACAGACCGATGCAGAGCCCGCATCACTGCGGATGCCGCACCGATCCGCCTGTCGATCTCACGCTCCATTCTTCCCTCACTCGTGAACAAGACCCGAGATACTTGAACTCCTCCACTTGGGGCAGGATCTCTCCCCCAACCCTGAGAGGGCACTCCACCCTTTTCTGGCTGACGACCATGCTCGGATTTGGAGGTGCTGATTCTCATCCCAGCCGCTTCACACTCAGCTGCGAACCGATCCAGAGAGCTGAAGATCACGGCCTGATGAAGCAAACAGGACAACATCATCTGCAAAAGCAGTGACCCAATCCTGAGTCCACCAAACGGACCCCTTCAACACCCTGGCTGCGCCTAGAAATTCTGTCCATAAAGTTATGAACAGAATGGTGACAAAGGGCAGCCCTGGCGAGTCCAACTCTCACTGGAAGCGGGCTCGACTTACTGCGGCAATGCGGACCAAGCTCTGACACGGTTGTACAGAGACCGAACAGCTCTTATCAGGGGTCCGGTACCCCATACTCCCGAGCACCCCCACAGGATTCCCGAGGGACACGGTCGAATGCCTTTTCCAAGTCCACAAAACACATGTAGACCGGTCGGGCAAACTCCCATGCACCCTCAGGACTCTGCTAAGGGTGAAGAGCTGGTCCACTGTTCGCGACCAGGGCGAAAACCACACTGTTCCTCCTGAATCCGAGGTTGACTATCCGGCGGACCCTCCTCTCCAGAACCCCGAATAGACTTTTCCAGGGAGGCTGAGGAGTGTGATCCCTCTATAGTTGGAACACACCCTCCGGTCCCCTTTTAAAGAGGGGACCACCACCCCGTCTGCCAATCCAGAGGCACTGTCCCGATGTCCATGCGATGTTGCAGAGGCGTGTCAACCAAGACAGTCCTACAACATCCAGAGCCTTAAGGAACTCGGTATCTCATCCACCCGGGGCCCTGCCACCAAGGAGTTTTTGACCACCTCGGTGACTTCAGTCCCAGAGATGGGAGAGCCCACCTCAGAGTCCCCAGGCTCTGCTTCCTCGTGGAAGGCATGTTAGTGGGATTGAGGAGGTCTTGAAGTACTCCTCCCACCGACCCTAGCGTCAGTGAGGTCAGCAGCGCACCATCCCCACCATATACGGTGTTGACACTGCACTGCTTCCCCTCCTGAGGCGCGGACGGTGGACCAGAATCTCCTCGAAGCCGTCCGAAAGTGTTCTCCATGGCCTCTCCAAACTCCTCCCATGCCCGAGTTTTGCCTCAGCAACAACGAAGCAGCGTTCGCTTGGCCTGCGGTACCTATCAGCTGCCTCCAGAGACCCACAGGACAAAAAGTCCTATAGGACTCCTTCTTCAGCTTGACGGCATCCCTCACGCGGTGTCCACCAGCGGGTTGGGGATTGCCGCCACGACAGGCACCGACCACCTTGCGGCCACAGCTCCGGTCAGCCGCCTCAACAATAGAGGCGGAACATGGCCCATTGGACTCAATGTCCCCACCTCCCTCGGGGCGTGGTTGAAGTTCTGGCGGAGGTGGGAGTTGAAGCTACTTCTGACAGGGGACTCTGCCAGCCGTTCCCAGCAGACCCTCACAACACGTTTGGGCCTACCAGGTCTGACCGGCATCTTCCCCCACCATCGAAGCCAACTCACCACCAGGTGGTGATCAGTTGACAGCTCCGCCCCTCTCTTCACCCGAGTGTCCAAGACATATGGCGCAAGTCCGGCGACCACGACCACAAAGTCGATCATCGACCTGAGGCCTAGGGTGTCCTGGTGCCAAGTGCACATATGAACACCCTTATGCTTGAACATGGTGTTGTTATGGACAATCCATGGCGAGCACAGAAGTCCAATAACAAAACACCGCTCGGGTTCAGATCGGGGGCCATTCCTCCCAATCACGCCCTTCCAGGTCTCACTGTCATTGCCCCGTGAGCATTGAAGTCTCCCAGCAAAACAGGGAATCCCAGAAGGTATGCCCTCTAGCAACCCCTCAGAGACTCCAAAAGGGTGGATACTCCAAACTGCTGTTGGCATACGCACAAACAACAGTCAGGACCCTTCCCCACCCGAAGGCGGAAGGAGGCCACCCTCTCGTCCACCGGGGTAAACCCCAATGCACAGGCTCCAGTGGGGGCAATAAGTATGCCCACACCTGCTCGGCCTCTCACGGGGCAACTCCAGAGTGGTAGAGAGTCCAGCCCCTCTCAAGGAGATTGGTTCCAGAGTCCAAGCTGTGCGTCGAGGTGAGTCCAACTATATCTAGCCGGAACTTCTCGACCTTGCGCACTAGCTCAGGCTCCTTCCCCTTCAGAGGTGACATTCCCGTCCCAAGAGCCAGTTTCTGTAGCGAGGATCAGACCGCCAAGGTCCCGCCGCCACCACCCAACTCACACTGCACCCAGCCTCCTTGGCCCCTCCCATAGGTGGTGAGCCCATGGGGAGGAGGACCCACGTTACCTCTTCGGGCTGTGCCCGGCCGAGCCCATGGGTGCAGGCCCGGCCACCAGGCGTTTGCCATCGAGCCCCACCTCCAGGCCTGGCTCCAGAGGGGCCCGGTGACCAGCGTCGGGCAAGGGAAAGCGTCGTCCAAAGTTTTGCTCTTCATTGGAGGTTTGTTGAACCGCTCTTTGTCTCATCCCTCACCTAGGACCAGTTTGCCTTGGGTGGCCCTACCAGGGGCATAAAGCCCCGGACAACATAGCTCCTAGGATCATTGGGACACGCAAACCCCTCCACCACGATAAGGTGACGGTTCAAGGAGGAGTCATACAAATGTGAGACAACTAAAGCATTTTTTTAACACAATATTAATTGGACAAATTAAATAACTGGAAATAAAATGTTCATTTCTAATACTTGGTTGAAAACCCTTTGCTGGCAATGACAGCCTGAAGTCTTGAACTCATGGACATCACCAGATGCTGGGTTTTTTTAATGCTCTGCCAGGCCTTTACTGCAGCGGCTTTCAGTTGCTGTTTGTTTGTGGGCCTTTCTGTCTGAAGTTTAGTCTTCAACAAGTGAAATGCATGCTCAATTGGGTTAAGATCAGGTGACTGACTTGGCCATTCAAGAATTTTCCACTTCTTTGCTTTGATAAACTCCTGGGTTGCTTTGGCTGTATATTCTGGGTCATTGTCCATCTGTATCATGAAACGCCGCCCAATCAATTTGACTGCATTTAGCTGGATTTGAGCAGACAGTATGTCTCTGAACACCTCAGAATTCATTCGACTGCTTCTGTCCTGTGTCACATCATCAATAAACACTAGTGTCCCAGTGCCACTGACAGCCATGCATGCCCAAGCCATCACATTGTCTCCACCGTGTTTTACAGATGATGTGGTATGCTTTGGATAATGAGGTGTTCCACACCTTCTCCATATTTTTTTCTTGCCATCATTCTGGTAGAGGTTGATCTTAGTTTCATCTGTCCAAAGAATATTTTTCCAGAACTGTGCTGGCTTTTTTAGATGTTCTTTAGCAAAGTCCAATCTAGCCTTTCTATCCTTGAGGCTTATGAGTGGCTTGCACCTTGCAGTGCACCCTCTATATTTACTTTCATGCAGACTTCTCTTTATGGTAGACTTGGATACGCCTACCCCCTGGAGAGTGTTGTTCACTTGGTTGGCTGTTGAAGGGGTTTCTCTTCACCATGGAAATAATTCTGCGATCATCCACCACTGTTGTCTTCCGTGGACGTCCAGGTCTTTTTGCGTTGCTGAGTTCTCCAGTGCTTGGTTTCTTTCTCAGGATGCACCAAACTGTAGATTTTGCACTCGTAATATTGTAGCAATTTCCCGGAAGGGTTTTTTCTGTTTTCGCAGCTTAAGGATTGCTTCTTTCACCTGCGTGGAGCTCTCCTTTAACCGCATGCTGTCTGCTTACAGCAAAATCTTCCACATGCAAGCACCACACCTCAAATCAACTCCAGGCCTTTTATCTGCTTAACTGATAATGACATAACGACGGACTTGCCCACACCTGCCCATGAAATAGTCTTTGAGTCAATTGTCCAATTACTTTTGAGCCCCTGAAATGAAGGGATTGTGTTAAAAAAATGCTTTAGTTGCCTCAGATTTTTATACAATCTTTTTGATCATCCCACTGAATTAAAGCTGAAAGTCTGCACTTCAACTGCATCTGAGTTGTTTCATTTAAAATTCATTGTGGTGATGTACAGAACCAAAACTAGAAAAAAGTTGTCTCTGTCCAAATATTTATGGACCTAACTGTATAGGGTTTGGCAGGTTTGTGGCAGATGAAATTTAATGTAAGTAAATGTAAAATCTTACAAATAGGAAGTAGAATGGTTAGATCTGAATAAACAATGAGATGTCTGAAAATTGAAAGTACCCCTTATGAGAAGGACCTAGGAGTAATAATGGACTCATCACTCTCTACAATTAGACAGTGTCGAGTAGCGATCAAGAAAGCTAACAGAAGGTTAAGTTTTACAACATGATATGTAGTCCAAGGAGGTGATGCATAAGGTTTATAATGTACTGGTAAGGACTCATCTGGTGTACTGCATGCCAATTTGGCCTATGGACTGAAAGAAAGACACAGCAGTGCTAGAAGAAGACCAGAAAAGATCAAGTAGACTGATTCCAGGACTGCAGGGGACTAATTATTAGGTGAGATTGAATAAGATGAGTCTTTTTAGTTTAAGCAAACAGAGATTAAGAGGTGGCATGATTGGCGTTTCTGAAATTATGAAAGGAATTAGTAGAGTGGATCCAGGCTGTTATTTTAAAATCAGTTCAACAAGAACACAGAGAGTTGGAAACATGTTAAGGAAATGTTAGAAAGTTTTTCTTCTCAGTTACAAAGAATACATTAACAAATAGTGTGGTGGAGAGCAGGATTGTTGGGACCTTCAAAACTCAATATGATATTATTTTGAATAAATTACATGAATTGGATTGGCAAGCTTTGCTAGGCTGAATAGCCTGTTCTTGTCAATATTTTTCTAACGTTTTAAAGTAATGGTGGCACAGAGTAAGTACACTTTCCTACATAACTAAAGTGTTTTGAGATTAATTCCCTTTTTGACCTTTCTTCCTGCATCAGCAAGGTTTTTTCCTCAAACCCCAAAGATATTAGTGTTGAATAATTAAACCTAAACTTATGACCTCACTGAAGCTTTAAGCTCAGTTCATTATTGATTTTGTATTTTGTGAAGAACAGTTGATGATGTCCACAAATAATTATATTTTTTAAATCTATACATCTAAGCCACTTGTAGAATTCAGTGAATTATGCCCCTGTATAAATGCGCTGTACTATGTATTGTATGTGTGTGATCTTCTTCTCGTGGACACAAAAAAGTTTGAGTTGATGGTTGTTTTGTCTGTAATGAATTTGAAAATGTAGCTTTCTGGAAAGCATGAATTTTGAAAGAAAAACACCCAGAAACACTTTAAAATACAGTAAAAGTATATCCTGACAAAGGTAGGTTGAAATAAACAGACTTATAATCCTCCTAGCATGGCACTGTAATAAATTCACTGATTTTCTGGAAAAGTACTGAACACAATTCATCAGGGTCATGGTTTTTAAAAGGTGTGGAGCTAATTATAAGCAGGTTGTGACCTGTGCAGATACTTGATGACAACAAGATAAGGTCTGAAGATCTGTTTGTGACTCTAAACAGAAATTGTATGAGCAAATGTGCATGTGTGTGTGAGAGTGGAACCAGCAGCCTTTTCAGGTTTGGTACATCTGGCCAGAATATCCTGTTTTTCTGCCAACCTACAGTAGAATTATGTAGGTTTATTAGATGGATGGATTTTTTTTTTGCACCATGCATTGAGTAATCTTTGTTTTTAGCTGAGACCAGAGAAGTGGACATGCTGACTCTTGGAGAAAGGGTTAAGGGGAGACTGTGTGTAGAAGTGGTGGAGGAAACACTGAAAAAAAGGTAAATATAGGACAAGGGGTGGAAGAAATGGAGGGAACCTCAGCTGATGTGAAAATGTAAAATCCATTTGGGTAAATACTAATGCAAGTAAATAGCAAAGCTGATGCTACATATTGTTTGCGGAGATAAACAAAATACACTGTGAGAGTTTTATAGGGTTCTTATAAGGGAAGGAACTGTATTTGCAACCTTCAACTAAAAATTCAGGCAAATAATATCAACATGGTCAAAATATAGTATATACTGTATAAAACTCTAAATCCTTATTGGAAAGGGGATGCTAGAAGAGTCATGACTTTCCTCGTTGGAGGTTTGCTCCATATTCTCCATTTTCACAATAGTATTTATAGGGCAATTTCAAATACTTTGGAGTTTTTAGTGTGGTTGCCTCCTGCCACTGAAAACCTAGGTGAACACTCCAAAAAGGAAAGTATCTAGGAAAAATCCAGGAACTCAACCATTTGTGTATTTTAATGAGCTCAGAGCTGTTCGTCACCCTAAATGATTGAAACTATTGTTTTTCACCTACAGGTTTGAAGCTCTATTGATTTACAGAACTGTTGCAATTTAAATTACAAGCCTATGTAACATTAATTAAAATTAATAAAAATACATAGTTTTATAGATTAAGAGACACTGATTTTTCTTGTTATTCTCTCTGTCTCTCTCTCTCTCTCTCCCTGATAGCAGTTATTAAAATTTTCTATTGAGTCTCTCCAGTCTCTGAGCACTTTTTCTGTCTGCCTTTGGGAAAGTCAGTACATTGAACCCCTTTAAAGTGAATAAGCTGTGCTGCAAAAGGAATCTTTTAAGCTCTTCCAAGATACTTTGGCAGCCTATTACAGCATGGCAGTGGACACGGATTTTGTATGTTCTTACTATATTTTGTAGCTTATACTGTACAGAAGGAAAAACACTGCCTCAACTCTGACAACTTTCATTATAATGTTAACAAATGATATAAAAAATATAACATAAAAACATTATATGTATAATATAAAAGTGCTGTGGCTGTAAGAAGCTGCTGGAAACATCCCACTTATTGTAATAGGAACTAGAGAATCAACACCTGTAGTGCTTCATTCGTCACAAAAAATAAGAGCATCTAACATAGGATCTTGACAAAGAAAAGAAGAAAGAGTATTTGTTATAGGGTCATGTCAAGCCCCCCCAAAAAATAAAGCCTGGAATTTTACAAGTAGTGTTGAAGGAATAAATGACACTGTCAAGAATACAATAACTTGTTAGGAATCAGTAATGATGAAACAGAGCACAGCTAATGATCAGTCAGGAATGGTGAGCTCATTAGTGGAGTCCCTTTGTGATCTTCACAAGGACAAATACGCCTTTGCACTTAAATTATTAATTTAGGATAAAATTAGCATTCTTAAAAATGTTCCCAAAATGTTGATGACAACAAAATGAAAAAGAGGAAGATGGTTTTAAAAGTTGGGTAAATTTTTGGAACATGTGATTTCATTCATTCATCCATCTTTCATTGAAGCACTGATTTTTAAATCCTGCTTATTTGTGATCAGCATTAGACACAGACAGAACCAGAACCACTCCAAGAAGCATTTGAAGCAAGACAGAAATCAGCTCTGGATAGGTTAACTATCACTCTGTTTTCTTTAAAAGAATGAATTAATGGGTGGAACTAGGCAAGAGATTGCTACCACCTCATTAAGGGAAGTGCACAAACACACAAGGCAAATTTAGAAGAGCCAAAGAATGTAACATAATAGTTTGAGCACTGAAAGAAAATGCTCAAGACTAAAAGAAGAACATTCAAACAATACACACTACACTAAGAGGCGCCAAAAGCTGTTTTGAGGAGTGTATGCAAGATTTGTTTTAAGGCCTTCATTCTGCAGGCATTTAAAAAAGTACAATATTCATACGAGTCAAAATCGGAACACACATCAATTGCCAATATCTAGGTTCACTATTACCATATCACTTTATAGACTGAATTGTTGTTGATTAATTATATTATTTTTATTCAGTTGTTGGTGTCTCCCAGCGGTCAGCACCTAACACATTCTCTGCATACTCTCTATCTGCATAGCTGGGACCTCATGTCTAACACCTTGCATAGAATTCATACTAAAACATGGTGTACGAACAAAACTAGAAATATACGTACAGAGAAAAAAATTTAGATGCATAAAACTGTGTGTAAGCAAAGTATTACGCACTTTCCCTTTATAAATCCCAATCAATGTGAATTTTAACGCACATGCACGTGCCTAAAGCCCCACACTGACTCCTCCCAGAATGACACCCTTCCATTCAGTGTTTTGTTAAAAGACAATGGCAAAAGCACGTATAAAAAATGAATAATTTCAGGAAATGCAAAATAGAGGTCATGCACAGTGAAGTGGAGACAACAAAAAAATGTACTATTTGGTGGCTTAAGCAGTGGTATAAGCAACAAAAAGAAATTGAAGCAGTGGTACAGCATGGTGGATGCACTCAAAAGTTCAGAAAGTCCCACAGTGTCGGAAATAAAAAAGAAATAGTTGCATATTAAAGTCCACGTGTAAAGGTGAGTCTCAGCCCACTGTCTGAAAAAAAAAGAAAAAAAAAGGTCTATGTCAAGATTATGGTTGAAATGTTGACTTTAATCTCGAAATTTCCACTTTAGTTTATTTTGTCATTAAAGTATAACGTAACAGTCATTTTACTATGTGCTTCTTAAACTGGCATTCTCTTATGTTGACAGAAGCGTGCAGGCAGTGATTGCCATACAAGATACATTACATTCATGATTTTACAGCTCTCTGAACATTTTAGGATACTAAGATGTATACTTGATATCATTTTCATGATGAAATTCATTAAAACTCCAGTAGTGATGAGACAGCGACCCATCCAGGGATTGTTCCTGCCTCGCGTGCAATGCTTGCTGTGACGTGCGCGGCCCTGGATGGAATAATTCATTGCAGCAGTACTGTCTCCTTTAAAAGAACCAACCCCCATTTCCTGTCCTTATATGTTCTTTCTTCATGTACCCAATCTCCCCACAAGAAGTGTCTGTAATAAATTTAAAACCAGCTGTAAGCTTAGACTGCGATTCTTCAGAACTATTAAGTAACACTGAAAAATCTTCATTATACATGTTTAATTGTTCCATTAAACCATCCATCCTGGGTTGTGCCTTGATGGGATGCCAGCTTATCACAGGGTAAATAAGAGCACACGCATACACTAGTAATGTCAATTTAGCATCACCAAACTCCCTAACTTGCAGGCCTTTGGGAGGAAACTGAAGCACACGGACGAGAGACAACAGGAAAACATACAAACTCTAGGCAGGGGACACCCAGGACATGACCTCCTTACTGCGAGGCAGCAGTGCTTCCGCCGCGCCACCATGCCCACATGTTTAACTATTAACAGTATACATTATTTAAATAAAGTTAACAATTTATCTATAATACACATACTTAAATTAACTTCATCAAAAAATTGATATCAAGTATACATCCTAGTATTCTAATACCACATAGTTCCATGAGGATAGCTCTTGGAAATCTAAATCGACTTAGAAGCCAATCATCATCATGGGGCAGGAAATCAGTATTATCTCTAAATACGCACTCTCTCTTCTAATTCTTCCATTTGCGATATCTTCTAAAGCAGCAATGGTAGTTGAAATAGTTTGGCCATTCCGTGCACAATTATATTGTTACAGAATGATTACAATCAAGAAAATTTAATTTGGAAACAATATGCAATTAATTTTGGTGTATTTGATAAAGTCTGCAACATGAATGCAAATCTAAAAAAGAAAGGGAGACCACACAGAACCACTAGCACTGCTTTGACACCGGGTGCTGGCCATTTACAAAACCGAACATGAACATGCATACTCATGGTCT
Source organism: Polypterus senegalus (assembly GCF_016835505.1). NCBI lineage: Eukaryota > Metazoa > Chordata > Cladistia > Polypteriformes > Polypteridae > Polypterus > Polypterus senegalus. The sequence goes on from NC_053161.1 coordinate 140,206,912, forward strand.
GAAGCTTCTGTGAAAATGGGTGTGACTTTATGCCAAGTTTACTTTTTAAACATCTCAATGTGAGGACGGAAATGGGTACATGCCACATTTTTGTGCATGTGCACCGTTTATACATGAGGCCCTAGTTTACACCATATTATACCAATCAAGACTACTACAACGGATTCAATTTTTGAACAGGAGCAGAGTTTCCAACTACATGAAAACTGGGTAAAAATGTATACCATAGCATTTTCAGAATCTTTACAGAAAACAGCCACTACAGTATACATGGATATGTTGGACTGTCTGGTAAGCTAGAATCCTGCTTCAGGTTGTGTACACATCCGTTAAATGGAGAAAATGTGGCAAAGAGGTGAATTTTAGGACTTGGCATTTTTAGTGACTATCAAATAACTGGTAACCCTCTTGACTAATGTAAGGATATGTTGGTGTCATTATTGATCCAGAAGTACCACGTTTTACAGAAAGGTGCTTGTTTATGCTAGCCAGAAAACAAATACTTAACTGAAATATACCTCAGCATCTAAAACATTATTTTAGGTGCAATGATGTATATTTTGTAGAACTTTTACTGTACCATTGTCTTTTTGACATACTATATGTTACACCGACCCCTCTCCCACTTGGACAGAGGCAGTGGTGATGTAAGAATTATGTTTCTGGACTCCTCTAGTGCCTTTACTTTCTCCAGTCCTGTTCTATCTATCTATCTATCTATCTATCTATCTATCTATCTATCTATCTATCTATCTATCTATCTATCTATCTATCTATCTATAGTGCATTCCTTTAACAGAAAACTCTAAAATGATGTCATCCATCAAAAGCAAAGTAGGATCTCATACTTAAAACAAACAATCACATAGAAAACAGAAAACGGTTGCTCTGCAAATGTTTTGGGTTGTTTATTTTATTTAGTGTTAGTTTATTGCAGGCACACAGAAGTAAAAGAATGCTTAGAGGAATAATATACAAGGAAAAGTGATGACAATGGAGTTTGGAGGCACTGTGAAAAAAAGCCCACAGATAAGGAAATGGTCAAAGCTCACAGGAACAATTAAGGGCTTAGTCTGAACGTTTTTGAACAAACTGCTTATTAGAGCTAAGGTTCTGAAAGATTCTCGTATAAGTGGATGGGAAAGCATGCAGCATGGCACAGGTGGCGAATTCACACTGGCATGCCACCTTGTGGTGGAGAAACGCAACTGAAACTTATTGCTGAAGCTGAGCTGATAGATGAGTTTACAATGCAAAGTCACAAGTAACTTTATAAGGACAGAGGCTGCTACAAGATTTTTATTTAAACAATAAGAGGCATTTATTTGAGTATTTGCCTCATTTGAGTATGGATTACCTACTGTAACTACTTGTTAAGGTAAATATTTTGATGGTATACAGGGTAGTGAATTAATATAATTACTCAAATTGAAACTTACTGTTTATGGTGTCGTATAATATATTAATATTGTTATATAAAATTTGTGTAAAAATTGTTAGGCATATCTGAGTTAAAGAGTTAGTGTTATTGAGAAGAGTACTTGCATATGTTTTCGAAGTGTAAGATTTACAAAACTTGGAAAGCCATTTCTATTTTCATTTTAATACAGAGGCATATGGCTGCTACATTTTCATAACTTTGGTCTAATTAAACGGAAGCAGATGCTGAAGGATGGTGTCATACATGTGCACTTGGGAAACAACTTCTGGGCTAATCAAACTGGAATTCCACCCCGAGTCAAGGATTGCCTAAAGCTTCTTTTCCTCTCTCATTAACAGATCTGATGACAGGCAGCAGCAGTGATGTCACTTCCGGGTCATAAACCCCCGAGCCTCCCTCTTCCGCTCTGGCTTCTTAAGCAGTTCAAACTCCATCTTGGGGAAGTCTAACTGTTGACTCATCTCTGAAAAGATGTTCTGTAAATTTGTTTTTTTCTTCTATCAAATATATGTGATTGACCTTATTGTGCACCAACTCATAATCTCTTTTCTTACCTTTTTTTTTTTACCTTTACAACTGTCGTTAATTGCAATTTTATACTATATTCTCAATTAAATGGAAATTTATATATTCTGTTACTGTGTCAGCTCTGCTCATTTGTGCTAGTCTGGGTTGGCTCAATTTATAGAACTAACTTTTTAAAAATATTTTTTATTCATTTTCTTTCAAGATAATAACATAGTATACAACCAGGCATATAAAATTTGCAGAACTTACACAACAAATTACTTCCAGAAAGAACATCAGATAAATAAACAAAGATAAGGAAGAAAACAGAGACAAAACCTAACAAAATAAGAATTCAACCCCGACCTGATAGAAAGATTAAGAGCATAAAGCCAAAGCAGAAAACATCTTTTTCCCCTATATAGAAGCTTCATCTAATGTTTGTCTATTTTTAATTGAGTCTTGCCACATTTTTAAAAAAGTTTTGGACAGATCCTTTGAAAGATCATTTTTTATTTTCGTTATTTGAATCCCTTGCTGCCTTTTTCCTGAGCTTGTAAAATGTAACACAAATGTTCCAGGGATTCATGTGTACCTGTGTGATATTTTATTGTCAATCATCCATCCAGCCCTGCTTACCTTCAGGGTAATATAAACTTGCTACTGCTAAATAGTTTGCATCCAAGATGGCCTGTGTGTTAATACTGTGATTGTGATTGACATATGTGGGCTTATCCATACTTGGGGCAATGATCTTTATGTGTGTTGATTTGCATGAATGCAGCTTGCTTTAGTATTAACACACGTGGAATCATGAGAAAATTTATATTCTGCATATTACCTTTGACATTGTAAGATATTCAAAGTATGGTGCAAAATTTGAGAAATGGTTGGTTATGACATACCCAAACCATCTCTGTTGTAAAGCTGCATTTTTCTCTGTAGCCAAAATTTTAACCAAATTTTTAACTTTGGCTGACAACACTTGGCTGCTCTGCATTGATGGAGCTCTTCAAAATCATGAAGTTAGAAGGAGTTTCCTACATTAGGACAATTGCTAAAATGCTTTTACTTCTACACTTAAGAGAAGGACCAAACTGGCATCACTCTGAGAATTTTGAGGCAGTTAGGACTGTTTTCCTAGTCTGAGAAGCTTGATAAACGTTAATGTTAAACAAACCTTTAGTATCAACAAAAAGCATTGTGGACGGATGCAAATACAGCCTTTGGTCTCAACATGTTCTTGCTTCTTAGCTCTCCTGTGTAATCTTAGGATTATCTTAGGAGGGCTATAACTAAGGAGTCTAAAATGAGTACAACGTAAAGTAGTCATATAACATTTTTGGTTCTAGGAAAATGATTATTAACAAGACATTGATTGTCAGACTCTTTATTTCCATGGGTTCAGAATTACTTTGGTTGGAAATATTCCTGAAATCCACTTCATATCATAAATATGAAATGTGCACCAAAGTGACTGTGCCTGCCTTGTGTTGTGTATGGCTGCATACAATACGTGATGAATGCCTGTTAAAAAATGAGAATGTCCCATTCTGGGAGTGTTTCTATTGTGTGCAAAAAATAGGCCCTACCTAAAAATTGACCAAATCATTGAAAACTTTGGTAAGATGCATTGAGTGAATGAAAGTAAATTCATAATTGTAAAAGAGTAAGAGTTCCACAACAGGCACATTCTGGCCTAGATGGTAGTTGATTAAAATTTGTTCATACAGTGTATTAGAAACATTTTGTCACAGAAGAACCACAGATATGGATAACTTGATAGACAGAACCAGTTAGGGGATCATCAAGAATTGTCTGGATGATATTTTGCAAGAAACAGGTGAATAGAGATTGATGAACTATGATGGGTTAAATTGCCTATTCTGGACAAAATAGCTTATACATTATAACTTAATACACTAAAATTATATCTATCTTGTATTGATGACATCATTGAAAACTAAGTGAAACATATAAAGAGATATTCCAGAGCAATGTAGAAGGGAATGCATCCTGTAATTCGGTAGTCGTTTGGCCATCCCTAGTTTTGGCAGTTGTATGAAACTATGAGAAAACTTTTCCAATAAGAGAAAGGAGGAGAGGTTAGGAGAATGCGTTGATATATTGTGTTGCCGCATCCACCATGACAAACCAATAGAATGGTCATAAATGCAGATGGCTTTAAGAGTTATAAAGAATATATAGTGTTGTTGTCAAGGAGTTGTAATAAAATCCATGTATCCTTTTGTTACTTAAACTGCATATTCCATTTTATAAATTTGGAAGGTTGTTACATGGTAAACAAAGTTTGTGAAGAATAAAAACTATTTTCATAGCACAGAGCAGGAAAATCAGCCAACCAAAATTTCCCTAAATTAATTTTTCCTGGGTAAAGTCCTGGGAGTGTCATAGCCCATCATGGCAGCAAGTTATGTAAAGCTGGAATCTGTCAGGCAGAAAGCTCCAGTCCATTCTGTGACAACCCCCTCCCATACTCATACACTGAGGACAATTTAAACAGAATGTCTCAAATTGTGAGAAGAACCCAGAAACCCAATGAAGGCTTGTCTATCCTTTCACTTATGGAACTTCCTTAATCCAATTTTAGGCCTGAAACTGGGTCACAGCCTATACCACCGCCATTGCAGATGGATGCCAGTGCATCACAAGTCACACTTGTGCACCTGGGACAGATTAGGCAACACATGTTTGCACTGTGAGGAAAAACTGGAATCCCAAAGAACAAAGATCTAGAGAAAAAAATACATGAATAGACAAAAACGAGAGTTAGAATAGGCCACTGATATTTTTAAGAAAATGTGTAATTAAAAAAAAAACAAACAACTAATAATGAGCATATGTGACTCTTACGTGACTTAAACAAGGAAACCCACCCATTCATTTCCATTCGAAATCCGGCTAAAGAGAAAAAAGATAACAAGCAGTTTGAAAACTATACTTCCTTAATTTACCATCTTTATGCAATTATGTGAATTGCCGCTATAAAGGCAGTTTAAGTATTAAAATAAATACATGATCTGTATAATCCATCTCAGTTGTGGTTTTATTTGTCTTGCATCTGTCAGATGGTCTCTGTAGGTCTGACAAAAATCCTTTTTTATAAACGTATTACAGGACTATCTAATACATAGATGCAAAGCAAATAGGAACATAATGTATTTTATATCTTTGTAGATCCCCTGTGGCATTAGGCAGCCTACGCAAGAAGAGCGGTGTTGCCATGTTTTCAGCAAGAAAACAGATGACTACAATTCTAATTTATACACTTTCTTATTAAAGGTGTTAAACTAAAACAGAATATGTTAATGTGCAGTTAATGCAGTCTAACAAGTTGCACAAATTAATGCGAAATATATAACTGAAGCTCCTCGTGAAGCAGTGTTTTTACTCCACAGTATTCCTCAGGAGAATTATTAAGACCAGACAGGTTGAATTTTGGAGTGTAAACATAAAGCAAGTATGAACAATGAAAATAATCATTACCCACTCCACTGCATTAAGCATAATGCTGTAACCCAAACAGGCATACCAGAACAAAATAATAGATACATGATAAGTGTTGTGGTGGGCTGGCGTCTTGCCTAGGGTTTGTTTCCTGCCTTGCGCCCTGTGTTGGCTGGGATTGGCTCCAGCAGACCTCCGGGATCCTGTAGTTAGGATATAGCAGGTTGGATAATGGATGGATGGATGGATGATAAGTGTTTCTAATACTCACCAAGATTCCCTTATCAAGTGGGAGGGATATTCATATATATATATATATATATATATATATATATATATATATATATATATATATATATACATACAAAAAGTTGAACAGGCCATTCTGTACATTCTGTGAATTTCACATTGTCTTCAAAAACAGTTGAAGGTTACGAAGGTGTTCACTTTAACCACATGGCTAAGTAACCTAAAGTACATTGTAAAAGCACAATTAGAAAACATGCAAATGCTGCAAAATACTGCCTTGAGTCGTGTTTCAGTACATTTTCAAAAGGCTAATGATCTGTCACGGTGCGCTTTACTTTGTGAGTGTGAGATCAACCATTGAAATTTAAACTGCAAAGAAAAAATTTGGCCAAAAATCAGGAAGAGTTGTGAGAATTTCAGATAGAGATTGTTTGTTGAAAAGAAAGGGGCTAACCAATATTTTTACGAATGAACTGCATAATAAGAAAGAAAGAAAAACAGTTTTACCTTGAATGGAAAATTACATTCTTTTAATAAATATTTAAAGAATATCTGAGGTGAAGTTGTACACTAATGTGCCCATGTTTAACACCCAAGAATGGCAACCAATTTGACAGTGAGGAGAATGATGTTATGATAAAAGAGCGACACCTCATTTTTAATGTTTATGTATGAATGGGAAGGTGATATTAATGTACAGTATGTTTCTGATTGCTTACTTTGTCATGAGTGCGCTTCACAGGGTCACCTTCTAGACTTGTCAGAGATAAGCATTATCACACAGGGACACCAGGTGGCATGAGTGCTGACTGCTGAAAAGATGTCCATTGAGCGGAGCTGACCCCGCCTCTTCTGGCCCCGTGGCTATAAAAGGAGACATCTCACTTGGGAGATGAGCCACCCGCACTACGCCGCTCTGACCCTCTAGCCTAACTGCTCTGCAGAGTCTTTAAACCACAGGCAATATTTTACTTCAGCTTATATACCGTGCCACTGAGTGCTTGTTACCTTAGGTCACTTTATTAGTTTGGGTGAAAGGGGTAGCCTGGTTGGCACCCCAAATATTTCCTTTTAACTCCTGCCTTACCATCAACTGACAACAACATTTATAATATTATTTTGGTCTAATCCTGCTACCATTGTGTATACTTATTAATTGGAAATGCCGTTTTCTATGTTTTTTCTCATGGGGGGAATCATTTTCTAGCATTATGCTTCTAAGTAAGTGAGGCTCTCAATGCATGACATGCCATGACAGTAACATATAAAAGATGGCTGTGTGCTGGAAACAGCATCTGACTTCAAAAGAATGAACTTGTGAGAGACTTGTGCCACGAGCACACACTCAATTTAGGGAAAGTTTTAATTTTTGCTGCATTCTGACTTCAACTTTGCCTTTGTCCTTTACACTGGGATGACCAATGTAAAACTTTTGTCTGCTATCTATTACTATCTTTTTTGAAAAGCCCTTAAAGAAAGACCTTATTTGATCTCTGCGCCTATTAACAAAATGTCTGATAGTAGACTATACTCATCCTAGTTAAACACACCAACACCAAACAGAAATCAAATCAAAACCACTGCTACACACTAGCAAAATGTGACACTAAGAAAACCAGAGGGAGCTGATAGCAATCAGACGGAGGGGAAGGAGAACAAAGCGCTGAAGTCTTTAGAATGCAAGAGAAAAAATTAAAAATTCTGGAAGCAGTTGGCAGCCTTGTCTGATTGAAGTGAGTGTGTCTGGCACAAAATTCTTGTATTTCAGCAGGTGACCATTAGCAAAATGGCAGGTACTATGATTGAGCAACAATTTAATTGACCCCAGCATGCTAAGAGTTTTATCTCCAGTACTGTGTGATTAAAAAAAAGAAGAGATTGTTAGAGCTCAGGAATTATCAGTGTTTTCTCAAATTTAAAAGAAACTTTTCGAATCAGCCCAGCGACACCTTAAATCGGTATAGAGTTTCTTAATTTTCATTAACATAACACTGCTACTAAACTGATATGTTTCTGTGACATAATGTGGTGCAGTTCTAAATGATTAAACTTGAGATCAAAGGTAACTCAAACAGAAATGCAATTATTTGGGGATAAAACTGCCATGTTATGAAATTATCCATATTTCACTGTTTAAAGAAGAGAGAGAGTGTGTTGAACATGAATGGTGCACTAATGTGAGCATAGATGGGGATGTGGTCAATTGCCCAACTAACCATTCAACTAAATACTGGAGCAATGCTAGAGAAATGCTGTGATGGTAAAACTAAATTGTAATGTTTGTACCAGATTCATGTGAATCTGTACATTTGTTAAAGGCTATGTACTTCAGTATAACAGGTATTCTGCATCAGTGATAGCAAAATCATAATCTTAATGGAACATCAGTATACACAATAGACAAATAAATTTAGTTTAGGTCCTTGAAATGCACCCTGAGATGAATAAAAAAATTCAATGAAATCGAACCATAATACCAATTTAGGATTCGTCTTCACTTTGTCCACAGCAGGGTATACAGAGAATGCAACATCACCATCCAATTAATACGTAATGTCAGGGAGTTTTTCAAATGGGGAATGACTGTAGAGATTTTTGCAAGGCAGAAACGAATATGAGGAGTTTCATTCACCAGTTTAAAGACAATAGTGAACAGCAAATGATGTCAAATTTGAATTCATGTTTTAATAGAATCCCAACTGGCAGATGGTTGCAGATATGGTCATGCATGAGAACTTGGGGAGTGTTTTTACGGGTCTTGGAGAAGGGAAACCAAGGAGAAAGTTAGAAGTGCCTTTAGAATGGCAGACACGCACCTGGAGGATGGCCAACACCACTTCTGTTTCTAAGACTCAAGCTCCGCCCCCTCCTCCTTGCTGACTATAAATCAGTCACCAGCCAGAAAGGGAACCTGCTATTACAGAGGACAGAGTTCCACCACCAGGAATCATTTAAAATTGACTGGAGCTGTAAAACTGGCAGTACTTGCCAGCCTTCATTTTTTTTCTTTTCTTATTGGCACTTGTACATTAAATAGGATGTCCCCAGAGCCTCAACCCCTTTCCTGACTTTCTCTTCAGATTTAAAATAGATAGATGGAGAGATACTTCATTTGTCCTAAGAGGAAATGTAGCTCTGTAGAAGCTCAAGACATATGGAAAAGTTATGACAAACAACAACCCCTTTCAAACAAATAAGAACTACCAAAAAAAGTTTTGTAGTTTGTGTAGAAATTCAAATTATTCTTTAGTAATTCTTTAGTAATGCATTCAAAGCCTTCACAACAAACATTTTACTGTGTCTGTGTCTCCTTTGCTATTCTGGTTGAAGAGCTGTTATTATTAGTATTGTTGTTGTTGTTTTATAAAAACAATGCAATACATTAAATGTAACTAAATAGCAAGCAGATTTGCTATAAGTCGTAAATAAATAACGAAACAAACATTTAAGGTAGTTTAAAATGCCTTGCAACAAGTATTCAAAAACTCCAGTACATTGCCTCTCAAAGACCAGGCTGCTCAAACACGTCTGAGTTTTTTAATGCTTCATTTAAATAAAAGTATTTCTATGGTCCACTCCTGCTGAATCATTCAGTACCAATGAACAATCTCTAAACACCATCAGCATGTGTTGTCAATGGGAGGCTACTGAATAAAGTCAAATTGAATTATAATTATTTACTAGCTGTGCTAAGATGGCTTGAAATCTAATCAATGCAGACCCCAGCATTAATGTTAGCGGGGCACCATCTGTTGTAATGTATTTTATAATGCATGTAGCAATAAAATGTGTTGCACATGTCATCCCAATAGATGGGACGTCACAAACACTTGTAATAAAATTCATTTCATTTGTCATTCCAACTGAAGGTGCTACTGTTTTATGTCATTTGGCACAGGATTCATAAAAATCAGTGCTAATGTTTCTGATAAGGGTGGCGATGGCACAGTGGGTAGTGCTGCTGCCTCACAGTTAGGAGACCCGGGTTTGCTTCCTGGGTCCTCCCTGCATGGAGTTTGCGCGTTCTCCCTGTGTCTGCATTGGTTTCCTCCGGGTGCTACAGTTTCCTCCTACAGTCCAAGGTTAGGTTACAGTACAGGTTAGGTGCATTGGCGATCCTAAATTGTCTGTAATGGTGTGTGTGTGTGCCCTGCGGTGGGCTGGCGACCTGCCCGGGTATGTTTCCTGCCTTGCACCCTGTGTTAGCTAGGACTGGCTCCAGCAGACCCCCCGTGACCCTGTAGTTAGAATATAGTGGGTTGGATAATGGATGGATGTTGCTGATGCACAATCTGTTGGATAATATAGACATAACAACCAGATGGACACACAGACACATGCCCCTATATTGAGGTGGATGTTGTAGCCTATCATTTTGTACACAAACCAATGTTTATGACAAGCCATTGCTGGTGATTGTTAATTACTGCATGTACAGTATCTTTGCTGAAAAGCTGAAAACATGCTCTGAGGTTTAGCATTCTACTAAGCAATAAATCACATAATTGAAGACACCAGTGGAAAATAATGGGAGGGTTGGGGAATCTGGAGTTTGGAAGAAACTACCAAATCATTTTTGTTGAAAAAAAGACTCAGATGACTTTCAACTGAAAGCTGGATAGGCCTTTGCACACTTTTATTTTTTGGGGAGTTGTGATTAGTGGGTAAACTCCAATTACCCAAAACAATAGCAAAATGGTGAGACAAGAGACGTTGAAGTGTCCTATCTGGGTTAAAATTATAAATGAAAACATCCTCACCTAAGTTACCAAAGCATTCCCCCTGATGTAACATACACAAAAAAATGGACCCAAACCTTCAAAAGAGACAAAGTACCGATTTTGTTATATTCCATAACAACACATGCTGCATGTTTGTTGCTGGCACTTTAGATCAGATGAATACATGAAGAGTACATGCTGGCTCGAGACTGATGCTGTGAGGAGACATTTCAGCTAGAAAAACTTTGATGTCCCACCAACACAGGAATCATCTTTTAAAAGGGTTAATCCTCATCACAGAGTTAATGTCTGAGAGTCTGCACTGTTGGAAAACAGCACAATAGATTGATTTTCAATGGAACATAACAATGCAACTGCACCTGCTACAGGTTAGTATTCACAACTTAATGTATCTGTGATATGATTAAATTAATTTGTTTCTGAATAGCAAGCAGTATGAACTGTAAGTTTAAAACTATATTGAATTCTGTATGTTTGCATGTTTCATGGCAGTGGCTTAATAACACATATATAATAAACAAGATAAATCTTTTGAAACAATACACAAATAAATGGCTGCTAGGTAAACCTAGATTAAATATAGTGAATTTTTAAGTTTACTGTCACATTACAAAAACAACAACAAAAAAGGAGACTATGGAAAAACCTTGGGAAGGGCATTGAAAGCTAATGGACCAAGTTATATAACACAGAGAGGGATTGTGACAGTACAGCCTCAGCATAGATTCCTCACATTCATAAATGAAGTGAAAGCGATAAAAAGTCAGAAAGAACCCGGATTTGAATGTCAAGAACTAGTACTGTCTCAACAATATGCATAAAAAGGAAGTACAGACAGAGAAGCCACAAAGTTGAGTGAGTGCTTACAGAAAGTTATGAAACAACAATTTATCAGGAAATCAGTAGGAGAGCTTGGAAGATGACTGAATATTTTGAGAGAAATCCAGTATGGATGTTCCAGCTGAGGGGTACACAAGGACACCATGTTTTTCTTGGTTCAAGACTCTGGCAGTAGTATTCTGAACATTCTTGTACTTTGTTGTTACTCTTAAAAGACAGGCCAGAAGTACAAATAAAGAATGATTAAAGCGGGGCAAAAAATGCAGCATGTTGTAAAACCCTATGCGTGAAGGTGCAAATGTCACATAAATAATGATGTGGGCCAGGATCTGAACTGAGATGCTTGAGAACAACACTACTAAGAACTGTACAACCACATTTTTACAATATTTTCAAGATAAATTATAAATAAACAGGAGAATATGATTGATTCTGTTGTTTTGCCAGAAGGTAGAAATTGAAAGGACTGAGAGATGACTGAGAGAAAGATGCAATTTGTAACCAGATAGCCAAATAATAACCAAAACAAAATCTTAAATTGTTGTTGAGAATTTTCACAGTACTAAATCAAACACCAAACATTAATTCAGCAAAGAAAGCACAAGGCAAAAGGTGTGCTTTTATTCATAATCTTGGTCAAGCAGAAAGTGCATGATACAAACCTTTATACCTTCAACACCTAGCAGTGGCATTGAAACGATATATGAACACAAAATGGCGACACCCTTCAAAAAACAAAATGGCGTCATGATTAAAAAATAATTAATTTTCAATATGTCAAAATTAAATTAAACAAAAAAAAAACATTCTACGGCATAAAAACCCCTTATGAAACAATAAACACTACAGAAGAAATAAAAAAGAACTCAAAACAAACCAAAAAAGCAACTACCGATCATAACATCTGTATGTTCTCTTTTTCTATTATACAATTAGGCAAAAATTGCATGATTGTTCAAAAGCTAAATGCATCAGTGTATGGGAAGCCCCAAAGTTGGTTAGTATCACACTACCTATTATCACTCTATACTTCATCATCACTGGTTTAATGGTGTGGAACGAGCCCCCGGACACAGACAGGCAGACATGTTTAAAGTCACCACCACACGTTTATTAACCCTAATATTTACAATGTCCAAGTGCACCACAAACACCAATCTTCCCCAAAGTCCACGCCAAACCACACTGCCACTTCTTCGGACCGCCTCCTTCTCTCTCTTCAATGACCTCGTCCGTCTTCCACCCGACTCCAGCTCCGAATGAAGGGAGGCAGCCCCTTTAAATAAGCACCCGGATGTGCTCCAGGTGTGTTCCCACCGACACGCCCCAGTGCTGGCTGCGTACCCGGAAGCACTCCGGGTGTCCCCACTCATCTTCCCCCCAGCACTTCCTGATGTGGCGGAAGTGGTGGGGTCCAGGGTTCTCCAGGCATGGGGGCGCCCCCTGGCGGTGACCATGGGCCCCTACAGGATTGACCTTCCCAGCTCTGTACCCATGACCCCCAAAGGAACCAGTGTGGTCGCCCCCTCATGGTCTGGAGGAGGCCTGAGCCCTCCTCCTGTCTTCCTGGGCATCCCGGCTGGGTGCCACCCCCAGCCGTGTGCCACAATGGGTTTCTGAAGATTAGCTACCCCACTAAATTGTTTTCCTCCACTAGTCATGGTCTTTGTATCCTGCTGAGTGAGACCCTTTTTTCCCGTATCATTTATTTTTATAACATCAGATAGCACCTCTAACCACATCTACTTTGGCCTTCCTCACAGCCATTTATAACAGAGTTCATTAGTCAAATTGCTGCTAAACAGTACAAATGATGGAGAAGGGAATGTTAGAAAAAACAAGCAAAGAGTCAAAATAGTGACAGAAGTGCATGATAAATTACAATAATACTTAACAAAGACCTGCTGACCAGTGCAAACTTCTTTAAAGAAAATAATTTAAAAGCAAACCTCACCTCATGTGTATAACTGCCACTAAAAAGAGGTAAATAATCACCACACATTGAATGAAAATGAAAACTAGTATAGTATAAAGTTACCAGAGCTGATTGAAAAGTAATGAGACTGTTCCTGTTTCTCTGTCATGGAGGTAGACATGGCAATGCTGTGCAAGTGTTTGTGAATGGCATATATCTATGTGTGTGAGCCTGCAGTTGGACCGCCATATTCTTCAGTATTCTGTCAAAGCGAGTGGAAGCACGTTGTACTGTATATGTCATCATGGCAGATATCCCTGTGAGAGTACAGCAGAGGTGTGGCATTGAATTTTGAATTAAGATTGGGAAAGTGCGGTAATGAAACCTTGAAATTGTGATGAAAAAATTAGCTGTGCTGCTGTATTTCAGTGGTGAAAGTAACATGTAAAAGAATGATAAAGCACAATGGGCGAGGGCATCCTCTGGGCATTGCCATTGTCAACATTACCAAGGCTAAAGAATTATTGCAATAACACAAAAGGCTCACTTTACTCACACTCTCAATGTGAATGACTTCAAAAAAGAAAAGTGTTCTGAGCCTTTAGAGTCATCTGATTTTGAATAAAAAAATCAGTCTCATTACTTTTCAATCTGCCGTTATATTTATAAGAACAATGTAGGGCAAAGGAAAAATAAAATATCCAAAGTACAGTAAACTCAATTACAAAGAAATGAAGCAAATATGACAGAACGGAGAATCTGCTTAGAGCTGTGCATCCCCAGTATGAGAGGGGTGTTGCAAAGAAAATGTTATTGTAGATTTCAAATTTTCCATCAATTACTTCAGAACAGAATACAAATAGGACAAACCCATGGAAAAAATGCAACTACAGATAACACAGTTCAGTTCCTAAAATGCGATGCACATCCACTTCGGAATATAACACTAGTCGAACAAGACAGGAAATATGAAATCACCAAAGCATTAAAAACGACAGAACGAGCAAGCAGAAAACCAGCAACTGTGTTCTGGTGATGTGATTAAAAAAAGTGTAATAAATTATCAGTCACTTTGTACCATGGAACCTAAAAATAACATGTAGTGTCACAAATCAGGAAAAGGCTAAAATATTTCAATGAAAATCAGTTGTTGTTATTCCTCTTGAAGTGTTCTAGTGACTAAGACTAAAGCACAAGGCTGCAAGATGAGCTTCTACAACGGTGTGTCCCTGAACACTTAAAAAAAATAACATTTTAAATAATTTAAAAAAGCTGTGAAATTTTTCCTACTTGCCTGCTAATTAGTATTATTGAAATTCTACTTTAAAGTCAGACTTCACATGCAGCACTTTGTGATAATAAAATAAATTGGGAATTGAAAGGTTGCATTTTTTTTCATTCCTTTTCCTTAGCCAGTGACTTGTGCAGAAATTTGTAAATGTTTCAAAAGACAAGGACATTAAAAATTAAAACATAAAAAATGCTGAAGATGTTACCACGCTAGGCTTCAAAAAAGTCAATTAAAATTTAAAGCAATTGCATAGATATAAGAAAAAGTAGCATTTTACATTAAAATAATTGATAAAAAAGAATGGATTGAGTATTACTGTTGGCTTAAATTAAAAAATATATACACAGAATAGCCTAAAATAGAAATACAGCATCCAGTTACTGCCTAAATTGTCTAATTTATCTAAAATCTTAATTTTATTTAAAATTTAGCACAAATTCTTCAGTCTGAATGATCTGTTTTCCTTGAATAAAACCTAAATCAGTAAACCAAAACTATGAACTTGCAATGTAAGCTAACTAAATCCATTAAAACATTGTCATTTGTTAAAAAAGTATAAACTTTCAAAACAAACAATAGAAAGAACATTAACAATATGAGCCACACGTAACCCAGTTTAGGATTGTGGTTGGCTAAAGCCTACACTGGCAGAACTGGGTGCAAGGAAGAAAACAGGACTGGCCATCTTGGGAGTCCATTACTCTGTCCACCCTCACCCTCAAACAGAGGCCAGTTTGGAGTTATAAATTAATGCCTTTGAGGATGGGAGAGGAAAACCAACATAGACATATGGAGAGAATGTGCAGACAGGGACACAGGGATAACAACTGGACACAGAACTCAAACCTGGGGCACTGGATCTTTGAAGCAGCAACACCAAGCAAGAACTATCTCTGGATAGGGTGGCATCGAGAACAGAGAATTTTCAATTAATAATTCTTACCAGTTTCAGAAAACATCAGGGCAAAAGTCATGCAAGAAAATATGGCATTATTTCTACATTTGGGTACATGTTTTAATTTGTTTGAAATAGTATAAATCCAGTCATCTAAATACTGTATAAGTCCATTTTGATACAGTTTGTAGTTATTCACCCACTGCTTTATGACTGTTTAATCCAATGACAGGAGGTCTTAGGTGGCTGGAGAGTATTCTGGTACCAGGTGCAAAGCAGGAACTAACACTAAATCTGGTGAAAGTAGAAACAAATTATACACCATGTATATATGGAGTAAGTAGTTGCACTGTGCTTATGTTTTCTAAGGCTGGTTCAAGTATACTTTCAAACAGTAAGGAAATACAGGAAAAATCACTCTTTCAAATCACTTAGAATGAACCTGTGTGGAATCAAATGCAGAAACCTAAAGTGGCAGCATGTAAACTCATTTATAGTAATTCACAATATAAGGAGGCTTTTAGGTCAGGTTACTTACACAGTACAGGTAATTTGTTCTCTGTCTTATTCAGATGATGTGTAACTTGGATTCTGCCCCCCTTCAACTGAATGCTTCTAAGGAAGATGCCTTTGAAAACTTTTAATCTGAAGAATCTGCCACTGGAGCAGAAAACTGAAGAAAACTAAAGAAGTTTTCAAGTTTGCTGGGATATTTACATAAAGGCTCCAAATCCATTTCTCCAAGTTCAAGAATAAAGTCTATTTAAAAGTACTCTCCTGGCTGTTTTTTTGTGATATATATGGTGTGGATAGGCCAAATTTGCCAAAGAATTTAAGCTGTATTTGCTGCTGACCTTGTTTGACAAATATTTTCCTGGAAATTCTCCAGGCAGCCAGCTTAGACATTTTTTTTTTCCCCCAGCACTCCATGATACTTTTCAAGGCTAGTGTGACATCACAGAGATGTAGAAGCCATGTGTAGAACTTTTATTATTTATGTATGTCTGTTACTGCCCTCCTTATGTCATAAGTAAGGACTGGATTCAGCTAGATTTGTACCAGCATGCATTAAAAAAACCAAAAAAAAAACCAAACTTGCAGTATTATAATTTCAAGAGGACAATGAGCTAACTGTAAGGAGAATATTATGAATACTGGATGGATATATAATACTAATTCCTGTGAGCTCCCTCAGTCTCTCAGTACCACATGGCTAATTTGCATGCATAATTAGCCATGTGAGACTGAACAAGCTTTAAAGGGGCCCTCCATCTCCCCTGCTCACAAAGTACAGGAAATCCTGTGAAATAATAATAATAATAATAATAACAAATGATTTATTACTATTTACTTCCTGATTGAAGAAAAAAGTGCAAAGAATTTTTACAGATGAACCAGAAACAAAACAGATGTTTCATCTGCCCTAGAGCCACATCTTCAAACAAAAGAACCTGCCAGTTCTACACTGCAGATTCCTGACACACCAGTATATGTGTCACAAGATTGGAAATCTTTGAGCACAATGATATATAGGGTGGTCCAGATCTAATTATGCAGATCCAGATCAATTGGATGACTTTGATTTATGAGAAGATGATTCTTAATGTCGTCAGTTCGCACACTTCTCGATGGTCCAGGATTTTTCGGGTGATTTTCTATGTAATAAACTTAATAAGTTATAGCATAATGAAAATTGCATAATTAGATCTGGACCACCCTATATATTATTTTTTACTCATTGGTTGTTTGTGCCATTTTCTTGCATTTTATTTGTATGTATCATTCTGGGTTTATAGTTTCTTGAGGTATGGTCGGGCAGTGATTTGCACTGCTGCCTCACAACTCAGATAACATTTTTGAACACAATAATCTGTCCAGTATAGTTGATAGATGCTACCCTGGCTCACTGGGACACTTAAGAACCATTACACTGTTATAATACACTCAAAAGACATTGATTTCCTTCTTCCTCATTGATTTTAATGCATTTTGCATAGTCTGGAGTGGTTCCTAAACTTTTCTCTGATTTCATGAAACGTGCTTTGTGGGATTGTTCATCCCTATACAGCCCAGAATTAAAGAACACCAAGAAGTACAGTACTGGTGGGTAGCAATAAATACCAAGCTGAACAGAAAAAGCTAGTATGGAAAAGCAAGTGTAATGCACTAACCAACAAAAGACACTATAAGACAGCTCCAAATCTTAATTTCAGTGTCGGTGTAATTACTTTAAACAAGACTAGGGGGCTTTGCCCCCAGCTCGCTTCGCTCGCCAAAGGCCAAGCGCTACGTGCCGTTGTGAAGAGGGGGGCTGAACGCACCCCAAGGAGACGTGGCTGCTCCTCTGAAATCCCTCTTAAACGGTGATACAATGGGAAACAACTTAATTTTTATTTACCTCCTCTTTGCTCAATCAGCTGCTGGATTGCTGCTGCTGCTGCCACACGGTGTGATCTGCATTTTGTACAGCACTTCGAACGTTTTAAAATCACTGCCTTGTCTCTCTTCTTCCCCAGACATCCTCAAACACTATTCAATCTCTTTTCACTGTTCCATTATTTCACAGATTAATATTTTCCATTTATTTGTGCTAATGTGATCTTTACTCTCATTTTATTGAGACTTCGAATTTTCTTACTTCCATTATGTCTAACCTGCTCTGCATGCGTATCACAGGACTTGCTTCCAAAGGTTGTAAGTATGACGTGACTTGCCCGTCTCGTGGGAAGTGAAAGTGTCTCTCTTCAAAATATCACGTCCCGTCGCAGTCTCATCCCAAATTTTTTTTTATAATAGAAAGAAATACATTCTAAACCGAACCCTCTTTTGTTGGTTCTATGTTTATCTTGCCCTGGGTTTTGTTTTGTTTGATTAGTTGTTTCTCACCTATTGACCATATATTCTGTATTCTTTTGATTAGCTTGATTAATTCTTCTTGGTACATTTCTAATTATTTTAATATTTCAATTGTTAAAAAGAGGAGCTAAACACTTGACTTGATACCCGCCCTCGACTACTGCATCTTTGCACCGACATTATTTGGTTTCTGTGATTATGTTCTTACATATACAGAATATATATGTTTATGTGTGTGTTTTTCAATTAAACATGTATGTATTAATTAGTTTATGTCCTTAATTTCGAGCCATTATGTTTAGATACGATAAGATACAGTTGTGCTAGTGTGCTGTTTCAATAAAAGGAATGCAAAGTTCCATTAAACTATTGTATGTTTTATTTTAGCTGTTTTTACTTTCTTACAGTAAAAAAATGGTAAAAACTCATAAATTCAAATCAAGGAAAATTAAAAGGAGAAAAAGGAAAATTAGAAAAAATAAAATGGATTTCAGAGGACCCTGTTAGTGTTTAAAAATAAGGAAAGATGGCATATGTAGATATATTTCTATATAAAAAATTGTATGCTCTTTTTGTGTTTAAAGGCATATTCGTGTTTATTTTGGCATGTCAATTTGTGTTTTATTAAAGGTTACAACAGTGTGTAACACACTGGGTTTATAAAAGATAGTGAGCTTGACAAGAATAAACTGAATTGAAATGAATTATATTTATATAATGGAAACAATGCTGTAACAAACTATGTCTGCATATCATTGAAAATATTACCTGTTTTACCCAAGAAATCAAACTTTACAACAAAGAGAGCCAGGAGCTCCTTGTCGGCATGTATTCCAGTGAGAGGAGTAGTGACTGAAGTGAATGTTTCTCTTTTTGTCTCACCCAGATTTTCTCTGAGCTGACAGAAAGCAGCTCATCATTACTGAAAATCCCTCCACCAGCAGCTGTTTATATAATTGGCAAGAAATAAATAACAAAAGCTCTTTGATCTCTTTTTTTTTTGTTCTTCTCTTGAAAAAGAAACATATTATTTCACAGATATGAGAAAAACAAAGTGAAATAGCTGCTTTGCTACTGTTAGGCCCTCAAAGTAAATTTAATCATGGGCACAGCGACAGGAGATTTTAGCAGATCGTTATTTGCCTGACATCTGTTTCGGTTGTCTTGTAACACTTCTGTCAGACTTTTAAGTGCCAGAAATGTATACTCTGCCAAAGAAACAAACACACCACACGGTATATTTCAGAAGAAGGAGCCCATTCATTCAGTTCAAATTTCAATCCCGGCATATCAGTATTTGCTACAGTGAAATGGACAACTACTTGAGTCCAGCCTTGGGTTTGTTGCTGTCTTGTGCCTGGTCCTGACTGGATGGGTTGTAGTCCTCTATGACTCTAAACTGGATTGAGCAGGCTTTAAAATGGATATGCTGGGAGACAGATGGGTGGAAATAGCCTCATGGCAATTTAATCAGTAATTTAACCTTTATTTTACAAAGTGCCCTTCACAGACCATGCAATCATAAGGTGTTTTACAAAGAAACCTAAAATATAATCCAAATAACAGCTCATTCACTACATAATCATGTCAGAATTCCTACTATGTCTTCATTATCCTTCCATCTATGCATCCTACTTTTATTACATATTTGGTAGATACCTGTACCCAGTGTGATTTTCAAAGGGGTAAGCGGCATGCTTGGAGTCAAAAAGATATATGGAGACTCATCCTGTGACCTCCTCATTTAAAGTCAGGGTTTCCTAATCTGTATACCACACTCTAGATATCTGCTTACTTGACTCTGGGTCACCTGGCAACAAACTACACTGGCTGCAATAGACCAAAGACAGTGGCTCTGGTCCATTACAAGGCAAAACACATACACAGTCAGACTGGGGCACTGTGAAGATGTTGGTCAATCTGGCAATATGACCTTGGACTGTGAAATAAGAACCAGTGGAGAAGGAAAACATAAAAGACATTTACACCCAGAACTTAACTCAGGAATATCCCAGTGTGGTGGAGAATGCCATTTAATGCATGCCTATTATTATATCAGTCTATTCACTTATCAGACACTTATCAGGACTTTTAGACTTTTAAAATATTTACATAAATTTCAGCATTTCAATTTATTGGAGTAAGAATTTTATAAGGCTTACATGAGGGATGGAAATGAATGACCGTCAGATGGGACACACATTCTAAACACATTCCCATCCAGCTCACCTTACAAAATATGTTTGTAACAATGGGTAAACTTGTACTTAAATAATATCTGTCTTTTTCTGTTTCAGCACCAAACTGTCAAGCATCAGCCATAAATAATACCAATAAAATATTGCCAAAAACTACAAATGAGCAATATTCCAGTATAAAGCTGTATAAGCATAATGGCCAACATAACTACACTGCACATGTGCAGTCCCACATACGTTTTGTAATCCTAGGGTATTTTTAAAATACAAATAAAGCCACCAAGGACTAAGACAATTTTATTTTTTATATTTAAATGATTTGCTGAGCTTAAGGTGATCAGAACCTCTCTACTGGCCCCATGATCCTTTGATAACAAGAATAGTCTTTTGAATGCTGACAGCTAAACCTACTAGCCGAATACTCATAGACCCACTCATTAGAGTAATGTGTGTGTACAGTCTCCCAGATACACAGTAGAGAACTAACAAACTCCGAATTTAGCAAGCATAAAAGAAGTGAAAGAAGAGGTTTACAAAAAGCATGGAAGGGTTTTAAGCCAGAACAGTTAAATGTACTGGTAGTAGTTTCCAATAACAACAAGCAGTTATCACATTAAAATATGTAAAAAAAGTAAAGATTGAGCAAAAAATGAATTAATCAGCTAAACGACATTCTTAATTCTACTGTAACTTAGCCTTTTCGGGTTACATCACAGCGAGTTTGCCTTCAGTGCTGCTAAGGAAAAACAGTTAGACAACTGTAATACAAAATAAAATTCCTTCCTGTTACAGGACTAAAAGATACAATAGCTATATCATCATTATAAGAGGTCTTTGTTCTGCTTAGTAATCTGTATCTGCTGTGTTATTTTGTATCAAATAGTTTTCTTTGCTGTGGAAAATTAAACTGAAAAGAATTGTATATGGGTTAGGTTAGGTCTCAAATAGGGTGGTATCAGGGATTGAGTTGCAGCACTGGTATACAATATACAATATTAGATGTTTCAACATGCATTACCTCATATTTGCTTAACACAGCAATGATTTTTCCCCTCTTCCGCATAGTATTTAGTCAGATATTTATAACTTTGTATGTTTGGTTTATAGCTGCAAAAATAATTGTAATAAATGTGAGATCCTTGGGTGGTCCAATTACATGTTTCTTTAAAGCAAAAATATTCAAACTAAGTAGCCAGCTAGCATTCTGGTTATCTGAAACCAGTGTTAGACTATATTTCAAAGAAAGTGTGGGGTGTGCATGTATGTGTTTTGAGTATTTTCTCCCTGCAATGGACTGGCTCTCTGTCCAGGGAATCTTTCTGCCTTGTGCCCTATGGTTATTGGGGTGGGCTGCTTGCGACTCTGCTTAGGATTAAGTGGCGTGGTATAGAAAATATTTAGTGAAGTGTATTTTTTTACTGGGGTTGATGATATTTAGAAGAATATTTGGCTTTGCTTGTCTGAAATTTGAAATGAAACCTGCCCATATTAATATTATATTATGACAAACAGTATATTGAAAACAATGATAATTTCATTGGCCATGGAGGTTGCCACGTATGTGCTTTAGGCTGAGTGTGAACATACCAGTACATACTCTCCTGAGTTGTATATTGATCTCCTACATGCTGATCCCCATGGCCACACCCACCATGCACAGCTGACATCTTGTTGCACCTCCTGTTTGCTGTTGTCTTATACTGGTTGCTATTCTGTCATCACATTTAATTTGTTCAGCCTAGGTGATCCTCTTTCTTGAAACAAAGTCCTGGTGTTACCTCTTGACTTAATCATTAAATTCAAGGTACTTGTGTACTAAATGGATGGCACGGATGGTGTGGTATATGGCCGGTCAGTCATCCCGGCCAATACCCCCAGGCCGCCAGATGGAGCTCTCCTAGCAGCATGGAGGTGCCCCGAAGACCAGCAGGGAATCCTGGACAATACAGTTTTTATCCACAGCCCTGCTGGATACCATGGGGGCCGCTATAGGACGCTGCAGGGAGGAACAAAGATTATTTGCCCTACGCCCCGGAAGTACATCCGAGTCACATGGACAAGAGGAATGATGTGCTTCCGGGGTGAAGAAAAGGACTTTTTATCTAACCCGGAAGTGATAAGGAATCATGGACTGAAGGATGAGAAACACTTCCGGGTCAGGAACTATAAAAGGACTCTGGGAACTCCCAGACGGCGAGCTGAGCTGGGTGGAAGGGTGGCAACGCGTCTGGGAGTGTGGAGGATTGATTATTGTAGTATTGTGTTTAATTTAATAAGTACTGTGGAGAGGAGGGTGCTTTGTGCATTGTGCAGTATAAATAAAGTCAATATTTGGATTTTTACTTCATGTCTGACGTCTTGGACAAAGGTTCAAGGGAGTGATAGCACCCCCTATCTGTCACAACGGTTAGTAGCCTTTTCTATTATCTTACTATCGTAAGTCAGTCTAATAATTTGCGTGATGATATTATAAAATTCCTCCCCCACGGAGCCCAACACTAGAATGGGTAGGAACTGGGTAGGAACTGTCATTTAGCTGTCCGTTTAGTACACAAGTACCAAATTCACATGGTTCTGAGGGCAAATAAAGGACCAGGTTGAAATTAATTAAGTGTACACAATCCTTCCAAAATATCCACTAATTTCATTTGTGGGGATGGTCACTTGTAATGTTTACTTGATATTTTACAAGGTATAGAGCAAAAAACTTCACTTGAGTTTGGGTCAAGAATAAATGCATGTAAATTCTGGTTTCCTCTCTATGCTCCTATTCTGTCATTTTTCTCGGTCACCTGAGTGTGTTTCTTTTATCCTTCTCTTGGGTATTGAATATGTAAGTGACCCAAACCAGAATCTTCTTCTAACACATGTGCCTTTAACTATTGCTGTTTCTTGATATAAGTAAGCTGAGTGGCTGGCTGAATTCACTTGAGTTTAGGTCAAGAATAAATGAATGAAGTATGAAATAAATCAGGACTTAAAAATATTCTATCCATCAATTTTTGATTGTGTTGAGTGCAGATGACATGTGGGCTTGTTATTTTATGAATTTAAAAAAATACACATTAATTATATTGCAACTTGTTTATTTATTATTCACTTTGTAAGGTAGTTTATGCTGCTTAATGTACCATGAATAGGAAGACCTTTTACCAGGTAAAAAATTAAAATCAGTCCCTGTCCCAGCTTGTGTCCCATAAGATAGACCATCTCTTATACTAGAACATTTGAACAATTTTGATAAAAACAGGCCACTCAGCAGAGCAAGCTTGCCAATTCTATTCCCTTACATTCTCTAAAATAACATCAAGTCCAGTTTTGAAGGTCCCTAAAGTGGTGGTCTCTGTCTCACTACTTGGAGGTTTATTGCATGTGTCTATAGTTATTTATATGAACAATACATTTTCTAACTTTTGTGTAATAGTTACCCTTAAAAAGTTTTCAATTATGTCCCAGTGTTATTGTTATAGAATTAAATTTAAAATAACAGTGGATAGACATGTACTGTTCTAATTCTCTTCACTATTCCTAAACAATTTATGTCACTTCCTAAACTAAAAAGGTTCAACTTTCTTCATCTTTCTTTGTGCTTCCAGTCTTGGAATCAGCCCAGTTACCCATCTCTGGACTTTCTCTAGTGCTGCTATGTCATTTTCCTAATATGGAGACCGAAAGACTACATGGTACTCCAGGTGAGGACTTACTAGTGTGTAAGCTGATGAATAGTGTCTGGTGATGCTACCTCTAGATGGCATCAATTCTCAATTCTTATTCTTCTCATGTGACGCTTCCAGCTGGTGGAAATGAGCTGCCCACCTCCATTCAAACTGTTGACTCCCTCAATGTGTTTAGGAACAAGTGTTACAGGACAAGAGTACAATACTTTTAATCTACAATGAAAAGCTTGTTACACTTTTTTAGTTACAAGTGTTTCCTGCAGAGGCATTAGCTCTCTTGGAAATGTGTTCTTTTAATATTGTGGCTTATTAAATAATTAAACAATATCATAATATACCAGAAAAGGCGATATCCCTCCCATAGCGATTACGGCGGTACAAAAATCACATGAGACAAAATATCTTTAGCTTACATTTACTGACGTTTTACGTGGTTACAGACGGGGAGGCATATGGACAGACTTTTATCCAGGTGGGAATCTGGATCAACACAGTCAGCCATTTTCTCCGTCCCTACGCTGGGAGGTTTTTCGACGAGCTTTGTCGATTCCGCCTCAAAGGGTCTGGCCACTGTCCAGACCTTTTATAATGTCTTGCTTCATTTGCTGGTCTTCTCTGTCTCCAAACAAGGGCTGAATTCCTCTTCCCCAAAATACAGACATATCATAGTGCTTATATGCCGATTCTCATTCTCCCAATAAGGAAAGGAGATTTGTGCTGATAGAGGACAGAAATACCCTAACCTGTGTTTAAGCTGACTATACAAGCCTCCAGTTGTCTTAGGCTATCGAATCCAATGCTTGGCTAGCACTTCTAACTGCTGAGCCCCTGTGTGCCACAGTTAACATGCACATGTGAATAAAACTCATAACAGTATTGTCCAGATATAGTGACATAAAGAAACATGTAGTATAACAACAAGAACCTTTAAAAGTCATTATATGTTAGGCAGAAACTCAAAGATAAACAAATGATGTTTTTTATATACTGTATTACTCATCCTATGCTTTGCGGTGGTGACAAAGTAGAGTACAAAATCTACCAAAGAGAGAGACAGAGACCCCCAGACAGAATATACTGGTCTCTTTTGTAAGTCACTTTAGATAAAAGCATCTGCAAACTGAGTAAATGTAAATGTAAATATAGTTTCTGTGGCTTATATGGTAAGTATCTGACATCTGACCTTGTCCCACCCAACATACCATAGCGACGACCTGCTCTCCTCATAGGCAAACAGAATCGGCAATGGCAGTCATTAAATCAGACACAGCTAGAAGTCGTAAGACTCCTGTAGTGTGACGGTGGTCTTATTGATAAACATTGACACTTGTGCTTCTACATAATGTAAACTATTCAAGCATTGCTAGAATTATTATATACTGCATTGTTTTTCTGTACTCTGTTTTGGTTAGTAGATTGTGCAATCACAAGTTCCATTTGTTTTTTGTTATTGAGGAAATAGACCACAAGGAAAAACATGCTGCTTATATAGTAAAAAGCAAATACTGTATATTTGAAATTGAGGAGATATTCCTGATATGATGTCTGTGTTTCAAATTAGTGTGATGTTTTCTGGAGTCTGTGGTTTGCACTAAACAATGAAATACAAAGATGTGAACTTGACTAAAATCTTTAAGATGAGGCATGGATGAATACATTTTAAGAACAATTTTCTCCAACCAATATTCTCAACTTTCCTTAATTTATTAATCTTCATTGGTTGCTTAACATTTTCTGGTATTTTTAACTGACTCTTTTTAGAACTCCCTACTGTGCATAATACTATACAGTCTTATTCTGACAATGCTGTCGTTCTGCATTCGGCATGAGGGCTCAAAGTCTTTAAGGAGGAAAGTTGAAGATATTCAATATTCTTTTAATGTATTATTAAAATTTACTGTGCAACCATCAAGTTAAGTTCACTTTTCGCTAATCAAATTGTGCATACCATACATCAGATAAATATAGACTGATTTAGTCATAATGCTCAGGTGTCTGAAACTGTAAATGAAGCTGTAACAATGATTGTTAAATTCAAAGTTAAAATTAAGCGCCCTTCAACAGCCCCGATACATCAAATATGAGATGATTAATTTAATAGCTGCTGTATTGCAAGAGACACATCACATTTATATTTAATGCCCCCTGTTACAATAGTACTTGCTACAGAAGTTAAAATAAAATCTTCAACTTAAACACAATATTAATTTTTAAATATACTTTCAATCAAAACTAAGCAAATGCCTTACACAGCCAGTTTCCTTAGAGAACATGTCGATTTCACACATTTAAACCAGTAGCTTCCCAAGAGTTATAAAATCTGATTTAGATATATCTCTGCATTAAGCATCAGGTTTCCGAAGACTATGCTATATCCAAGATGAAGTCAGTATGTATGCTTAAATGCATCCTGTTTGATTTTTTATTTTTACAAGATATACTATGTACACATATGACACAGCAATTCAGTGTGCTTTAAACTCAAACGGGCAAGTTGAAAGGAAGAACAACTCTGTAATCAATCACTCTTAAGTAAAGTGGCCATCCCTAAGGCACTCAGATATGTTTTTGTTATCACCTCTGCAGCAGCAACAACGTGTCTAAGAAGGAGAGAACTGGATAGCCTCGTTTTTCATTCAGGATGAACGTCTTCGATCATAATCACTCTGCAAAATTTTAAATATTTTCCACAGTCCTAACTTTCAGTGTATAATCCTCAAAGGTACTGAAAAAGTTTAGGAAGTTCAATGAGATTAGGATACCCAGAATCCAGTGCCAAATATTGAATGTATAGACGAGTTATTTGCTTCAATGTAGTGCACGTATCAAACTCACAGTTAACCTCTTTGACAAAAACAATAATAATAAGTAAGTTAATTACAAAGCAAACTATACCACAGCTTTTGTGCCAGTCACTAGAAACAAATCATTTTCCTTCCCTGAATGTCATTAACTGATTATTGTGCATTATATAAAACATATGTGTCAAGTACATGCTCCTTTTGTCTGGCTGCACTGTAACAAATGATTAAATAAATACAGCAAATTTTACATTGAAATGGGGCAAACAAATAGTCATGTCTTATTAAAACATTATGATCACAAACATTAAACTATTTCACCCACTGCCTACTGACTTTCTCCCTCACATCCCTTTCCTCTCTCATTTCAGTTCAACCTGCTTTACTGATTCTGGTTTCCTCTCTATGCTCCTATTCTGTCATTTTCCTCAGTCACCTGAGTGTGTTTCTTTTCTCCTTCTCTTGGGTATTGAATATCTAAGTGACCCCAACCAGAATCTTCCTCTAGCAAACGTGTTTCTTGATATAAGTAACAAGAGTGGCTGGCTGATGATCTGCTGTGAGTGTTATCCAACCCACAGACAGAGGGATGGGGGCCCAGAACAGGTTCACTAGTAAAAGGCTAGAAAGGGCTCTTTAGCCACACAGGGTGCTGCTGAGTTACTTTACAAACATCTATCCCCTAAAATTCAAAAAGTACTACAACCAAACAATGCATGTTATTAAATTAGACATGTACGGCATTAGGTAAATGGCACAAGGACTGTCCTCTTGGCATCACTGATGGAAAAGAACAGGCCCCCAAAATGACGAAAGAGGAAGAGTAAACCAGAAGCTTCACTTTACGGAAGTGTATTGCTGCAGCACCACAGAAAACTGTTGGAATGGCAAATAAAAAATAAACATGACAAAGTGCCTATCCGAGAAATAGGATCACTCCCAAAAAACTGCAATTTCCAGCCATGGCAGACTATAAGGGGACAACCAGTAGCACCCACCCTGGCGATGTTACAGATTCACTTTTGTTATGTAAGGGACCATCTTGCAAAAGCCATTTAGTACCACTTGCTAGGTTAAGAATAAATATCAGATATGACAGTTTTTATGGTATATTAGAAGCTTACAATCCTGATCTAGTATTGATCCCCTACTTTTTATTCACACTAAACAAAACAAACTTCCTTTTTCTTATCTGTCAGGTACTTTTAAAACTTGGGTTCTTTTGTTTGACATCTCTCAGGCAATTATCACCATCATGTTCTAAAGGTGTTAAGATAAACATCATTTCTAAAAGGTTGGTGGATTTATGTTTTGTGCAAGCTATAGAGATAAAGCACATTGGATACAACATTGAAAACAATCATCTTCTGTGATGGGGACCCCGAGCCTTTCATTTATTTGAAGTTCTTGGTTGTTCTGGAGCTTTTTCAGGAAGGGAAGGAAAGCATGAATTGTCATGGGAACGACAAAAGTACAGTACAATAGGTGTGTGGCACACATGGGACCAAAGTGAATTCAGTTGTTTGAATGTCCAACAAAATACGAGTATTGACACACAGGGTTATATTGTTGTCAACAGAACTGGTAAACCATTAATATTGTTACAAGGCTATAATGTCTGCATAACAGTAGCTAGTGACAATAATGACCCTATAGACATTATATAGATATGTAAAAAGAGATGTTCTTGTATGAATAAAGTCAACTTCAACAGGGAAAGCAACAGAAACATATGTAATAAGTATAAGAAAAAAAAATGTCAATAACAATATGAAAGGATTCATAATTAAGCTTTTGCTAGTGAAGAAGGTGACACCATCAAGTTTTTAACACCACAAAAAACTAAAAAAAAATAGGATTGTAATAGGGCTGTGGAATACTATAAGAGTAATTGGGAAGAGGTAATAAATACCGTACATCCTTCACTTTCTGAAATGTCTCCAAGCACACTCCATCACAAGTCACCGTCACACATACGATAACTTCTTCATTCTGGGACAATTTAGCTTTGAATACCTCTCTAGTTGATAATGGATTTGATGGCAGGTTCTTTGCAGATAAGAGAAGAATAACTAATCTTGTGTCCTTCTCTTGTTATTGTCAATTCTGTAATGTCTCATTAAAAACAAATTTTAAATTAATGTTACAAGACTGGTATGCATTATTTGTCAAAGGATGAAACAAAAACAGATTAGTGTTTAAGACAGAAGAAAAAACTAACAGATGCACCAACTTTGAATGCACCTTTCCATAGTGAAATTCCAAAATGACAGGTGAAGTGCCCAAAATGCCAGGCACAGATTTTAAAAGTGTTGCAAAAGCAGAAGCAAAACAATATCCAAAAAACAATTCCAGTAGAAATCAGAAAAATTACCTTCTGACATTCCTTTATAGAGAAAAATGTCTGTCATTTATCAGAGGCATATTCCATCCATCCATCCATTATCCAACCCGCCATATCCTAACTACAGGGTCACGGGGGTCTGCTGGTGCCAATCCCAGCCAACACAAGGCACAAGGCAGGAAACAAACCCCAGGCAGGGCACCAGCCCACCACATGGAGCACGCACACACACACCCCAAGCACACACTAGAGACAATTTAGAATCGCCAGTTCACCTACCTACTGTACATGTCTTTGGACTATGGGAGGAAACCCACACAGACACGGGGACAACATGCAAACTTTACGCAAGGAGGGCCTGGGAAGCAAACCCGGGTCTCCTAACTGTGAGGCAGCAGCGTTACCCACTGCGCCACCAGCATATTGATTTAATTAAATGCAAAAATGAAAGTGGTATAAAATATTTAGTTTTGACATCTATTGAATGTTTACCTGGCAATTCTAACCTCAGCAAGTGGACAGGTATGTTGATATACGTTTATCATTATTTCCTGTAGGGAGCAATAGCTCCCTAGTTGGAATAAGTTCTTTTGCAATTGCGGCGTTTTAAGTAACCCAAAACTATATAGATATAATGTAAAAAAGGCGATATCCCTCCC
This sequence comes from Polypterus senegalus, assembly GCF_016835505.1. Taxonomy (NCBI): domain Eukaryota; kingdom Metazoa; phylum Chordata; class Cladistia; order Polypteriformes; family Polypteridae; genus Polypterus; species Polypterus senegalus. Next base: position 140,236,795 of record NC_053161.1, read on the forward strand.
ATAGTGATATAGCAGTAAGAAATCACATAACAGGAAATAACATAGCTTTCTTTAATGATGATTTATGCGGCATTATAGACGAAGGAAGCCATAGCAGACAATTACCAAGGTGTATACAGTCTGCCATTTTTCGTCGTTGTGATGGAAGGATTTTCAGGACGGATGATGTTATTACCCATCCGTCCGTCGGCTTCAAGGCTTTTGGCTGCTGTCCAAGTCTTTCATACTGTTTTCTCCACATGCAGGCCCTTACTTAGGTTCCAGACAAGGCAAGGAGAGGATTCAATTTCATCTCTAACATACAGAAATAGTACAATGCCCATTTTCGTAGTTGTACCTTCTCTCTTCAAATGCTTGCCTAGCAGGTGTCAATGCTGAGAGCCCCTGTGTGCTAACTTTGGCCTGGCATGTACATGTGAGTGGATTTATAAAATATTTTTTGTACAGAGCACAGTGACATTCAACGTATATTCTCATTACAATCATACAGAAGCATTACCCAAAACCTTACTAACCATCACTGAATAAAAAGGCAGGTAAGTGAATGCAAAGGAACGCTCAGTCATTCACTCCATTAAAAATCACCATGGGGATCTAGGCAGACTAGCAAACTTTATGTAGAGATAGTCACATTTGCATTTGAATATAAATACTGTGATTTCTAACTTTACAGAAAATGTCATTACACCCATTTCAGGCTTTACAACATCCATTTCATAAATGGACGTGAGCATCTGCTTCTTTTGCCACAGGGACAACAGATGAAACTTTCTTAGCTGACTCCAAGGATTCCTGCACCCCCGATTCATAAGTGGCTAGTAAAGGGCAGCTCTTCTGTTGCCTTCTTCCACTCTTAGGCACCTACATGGCCTCACAGTAAAACAATATCTCTGCTTCCGCCAGGACTTGACCTATCTGCCCTTCCAAGACCAGCGCTCATAACCAAACTGATGCAGTATAACTGAAAGTGAATGAACTACGTGCTAGGCTGGCTTCAGGGTTTATTCCTGTCTTGTGCCCAATGCTAATGGAGAAGGATCCAGGTCTCATAAAGTGGGTTTGCAAATGAGATGATTAGACAAACATTTTTATAAATGCCAGGCAGGTTGTGACTTGATCAGAGTTAACAATGTGATAAGTGTATGGTGTCTGAAGCAGCATCATTGTGGCTTAAAGCTCACTAAATTATTTTGTAGCTGTGAAAAGAAGCTTGGATGAAAATAAAAAGAGACAGTAAAAGTGTTATCCTGAAAAGTAATACTAAAGCTGTTCTGTTTGTGAAGTACATTAATTGTCTTGCAATACTTCTGTGTTTTGTTCTCTTAGAACCAACTCAGGAAGGGATTTACAGAAACAAAGGACTGAAAAGGAAAAATTCTATCATTTGAGAAGACATAATCCAGTCAAACAGACTTGAAAGCACTTATTGTATTCGAATGACAAAAGGTTATTCATAAATCTTCTCAAATCAGAAAGTAGTGGACTGGAAAGCACATTAAGTGACATGCTTACAGCCAAAAAAATAAAAAAACAACAAAAGTTGAAGTCCGGGATATAATCACATGTAAAATAAGTTTACTTTGCTAAACCATGATAGGGATAATCGTTGTACAGAATTTCTTTAGGTAATGGTAATGCAGATGCCCACCTGGTACAATTTCAGAATGCTGGTCAGCCAGGCTAATAGAGATGGAAACTGACAACAGTCAATAATCCTGTTACTTGTTGGCATGTTTCCCGTTGATCTCTAGCAATGGTGTTAATTCTTTCTCAAACTGAGCACTGACAATGGTGTTCTTGAACAAACCAGACTGATAAGTGTTCCATTTTTAGCAGACCGGCAGGTAGAAACTGTCAAAATATAAATACTTAAGGGCATGATGCACAGAGCACGCAGTACATCAAATAAAAAGAGTTTTGAATGGTTACTAAATCAAGTACACAGTGTTTTTTATTTTTCAGTATTTTGGACACACAGGACATTGACTGTACATTTTTAAGAAAGTTCATTCGGCACTGACTCATTAATTTTTCATTTAATTTTTGAGATTATTATGCTTATCGTTTTATTGTTTTCATGCAACATCATTTTGTATAATGTATTTTCTAGGGTGTAGCTCTATTTGGTGTGTTATTTTAATGGGTACTGCCATGCTGGTTGTGGTAACGACATTCATTGCTGGTCATTTGACTTGATGGCTATGATATTAAGTGCGTTTTATAGTGTACATATATTTAGGCTTACTTCGTGTTTATTTTAGTTCAGGGATTACATTTTTTTAACGTCTTGTTTTTTTTTTTGTTTGTACACGCCAGCCACTTTGCGTCTCTGCCACTCGCGTATGTGGATTTCACTTTCACCAAACAACAAATCTTTTAATTCTCGTGGATACGCTTCTTCATTGGGATGAAACACTACTTTTCCCTGATGGCAACACGAATTAGACAATCTACAAGTCTTCAACTTAAAGTTTAAATACGAACAATATATTCGATCCTTTTTCGCTGTTCTGTTATTTCACAGAGTAATAATTCCCATTTGTTACTATCATTATTTTTGAGACTTTTGAATTTTTGTACTTTCATTATCTCTAACCCGCTCAGCATATGTATTGCACCAACGTTTTTGAATTCTATACAATGTTCTACTTTGTCATCTACTCTTTGTCTTTTATTTCCGGCCCTAGGCGTGGTTAAATTTCTTGGCACAAAGTCTTGTCTTGCAGGACATGAAAGTATCTCTCTGTAAAGGTCACATCTCGTCCCAGGCTAAAAACGTCTTTTCTCGTTCCAGGATTTTTTCCAAGTAGCATCATGGAAAGTGACCATATAAATATGGCAGCAGTCATAACACTTGCTTTTCCTTGGTGGATGGATGTTTTATTTTTCTCAACTCTTTATGATAGTTTCTAAACAAGTAGGCCCTAGCTCTAAATGTTTAAACACTTTTTTGTTCTTTGACTTTGATTTAGGTCTAGCACTTTGATTTTTGTTCACACAAATTCATATTGTTTCTCAGTTACGGTACCTCTGCCTGTCCTCTGCTAAAATTTCTGTTTCACATTCTTCATCTTATGATCTCTGCTTAAACCACAATGATCTCAAGAGACTATGTGTCTCGTAAAGATAGTGACATCATGTGTGACATCCTCACGCTGCCATAATATACACTTTGGTCTGAAATATGGATCTTTCAAACTAAAACTCCCCCTGAAGCTTTTCTTCTAAAGACAAACATTTAGATTAAGTCAGTTAATGACTCTGTTTTGAGTTTTGACTTCAGCTTCTACATAAAGGTTAGGTTTGGGTTTATCATTCATAGAACTTGCATGTATTAACTGCAGCCTGCACCATCCACTGCTCTTTTGAACTGCACAAAAATTAAATATAGCAATCTCCACTTCTACAATCCTCCTTTAAAGTCATACATTTTTGCTCAATTGTTCCTAACATACACAATAAAGACTAGGACAGTCTTTTCAGCATGTATTGTTTTTAATACACTGCGTATTACTGCAAAGCACTTTCAACACTCAGTGTGATTACCTCTGTGCATACTGAATACTCAGGTGCTTTATTGTGGAAGGGTCCTATTGTAACCCTATTCTCATTTTCAGACTCATTATTATACAGACTTGAACAGAGTGTCTCAAATCCCCACTATTGTCCTTCTATGTTTACACTCACTAGCCTGTCACCAAGATGCTGCTGCAATCTGCAACTTCACTTATTGTCAACCTTAGGGTTGACTGCTACTACATCTAAATACTTCCCACTTCTCTAATATCCATGGCCCCAGGAGGCAATATATGGCATCAAAACATGACTTTTATTCATGTATTATAGATTAGTATGCTCTAACTTAAGGTTCCTAATGTGTCCAAAGCAGAAGCAAAGCAAAATGTGTGTGACAAATCATACCATAGCTCTTCTTTCTAGGAGTCCAGGCATTTAATGTGCCTAGATGTCCAGGTGACTGTTTCCTTTACATTATGTACTAAGCTGATCGGTTTCTGATCCAGCAAGGTCTAAGGAAGGAAAACATTGAGCTCTGAAGTTATGCTGGTATTGCTCTTCCCTGCTGCACCAACTGGACCAATGGCACATCACACTGTAGGGACCAACTCCCTATTCATGATCAGACCTCACGCCCTTGGGTCTGTCCTGACTAAGGTAGACCTTCTACCAACTCAGCGTTTCATGCTAGCTGAGGGATAGGACAAGTATGTTTTAAACCTTGCAGAGTCACAGACTTTGATTAATATGCATGTAGAGGCCTCTGGTTCTGGCATGGAATGCAGAGGGTAGGTACAGCAAGGTGTTATCTATTCCATTTTTTTCTGCCTACTTACTGTAGGTTTTTCTAATTCAAGATTCATCACTACAAAGATACATGTCTGAATATTAGCAAACAAAAGCAAACAACTTTTTAAAAGTCCATCCTCATGTCAAAAGTGGTGGTAGTGTTTTCAACACTCACTGCATGAAGTGTTTCGGGTTCTCAATGTTTTCAATACTCAGTACATCTAAGTCAAGTTCAAATTCGTCATGCGTATGTAGCAAAATGAAATTCTTACTTGCATGTCGCCTCAAAGTAATGACAGTGATAACAATCAACAAAAAGACACACACACTCACATAAAGAAATAAAGGATACAAACTATTAACGCACAGTTTGTTGAGTGTACATTATGTTCAATACTCATAAAATCAAGTTTTTAATGTACACAGCACTCTGCGTTTTCATTGCACAGTGTTTTGAATGTTTGGTTGAATTAAGTGCACAGTGTTTTCAGCACTCAAAGTTTTCAAGACATAGTGTATTGTGTCATCAGGGTTTCAGTGCTCAGTTGTCTGCGTTCTCAGTGTATTGAATGCCTAGTTTTTTCAATGCTCAGTTGCACAGTTCTCTGGTCATGCTTTTAGTACCCAGCGCTCAGAATATCTGAGTTATCTGGAAGCTCAGTGCTTCCAGTATTTTCAGTTCTCACTGTATCATGTATACAGTTTATAGAGTGCACTTTTTTGGGAGCAGAGTTGTTTCTGCATTTGGTGTATCAAGTCAATAGTGTTTTTAGTTCTCTGAGCACTCAATCTTTCAACTGCTCAGTGATTTGAACATTCAGTGTATTGAGCGCAGAATTGTTTCAGTGCTTGGAGTTTTCAGAACTCAGTGTACTAAGTGATCAGGGTTTTCAGTATTCAGTATATCAAGTGCTTGGTATATTCCATTATCAGTGCTTTTAGCGCTTAGTGAACAAAAGACTCAGTGTATCAAGTGTATAAGTCATTCAACAACATATTGTGCAACTTTTTTTTTAAATGCTCAATGTTTTGAATTCAAAGTGTTTTGAACGTCAGTGTTATGAGTGCAGTGATTTCAATGCTTGTCGCTTTGAACGTTCTATATACAGTTTTTTTTATTGATAACTATAGTGAGAACTCAGTCTTGCAAATACAAATACCACCTGCACTCCAGAACAAGTAATCTACCTGAAGCTAAGCACGTTTAAGCCTGGCCAGTACTTTCACTCGAGCTCCATATGCGCAAAGCACACAATTATACAACTCAAAATAATATATCGAGCACATCTGTCACGTCTAAAACTCTCCAAAATGTTTCCAGGGCAGGATTCAACCTGCGAACCAAGTCCCAGCCTCACTGGGTCACATGTTCTGGGCCTGCTCCAAATTAACATTATTCTGGACAAAAATTTGTAATTACCTTTCAGACAGCCTTGGACTCACAATCCCTCCTAACCCATTAACAGCTGTGTTTGGGGTTCTTCCAGATGGGTTTAAAGTGGAGAAGGACAAACAAATTGTGATTGCATTCACTACACTGTTGGCACGCAGACTTATTCTGCTAAAATGGAAGAATCCTAACTCTCCTCTTTTAAATCAGTGGGAAACTGATGTGTTATACTATTTAAAATTGGAAAAAATCAAATACTCAGTTAGAGGATCCGTACAGACTTTTTTCAAAACATGGCAGGATCTAATCAGTAATATTTTAAAATAAGCTCTTAAAGCACAGAGGAAGCAATTATTTCCGTATTTATTTGTCTTCTGCATTCATCTCTATTGGCTTATCAAACTTATTAATTTAAGTATGTTTACAAGCCTTACATTTTACGCCGTTTGCCTTGCTCTCTCTCTCAGGGGTGGTGGTCGACTTGGTCTTAACTCAGTTTTACTTTTTGTAAAAATTGGTTGAATTTGTATGGAATGATTGCAATAAAATTAATAAAACTTAAAAAAAAAAAAAAAGCCTGGCCAGTACTTAGATGGGAGTCTATCTCGGAAAAGATTGGGTTGCTGCAGAAAGAGTTGGTCAGGCCATTAGGGGATGCTTATTCTCTGTGGTCTGTGTGTGGACCCCAATGTGATAAGGAAAAAATGGTACCTTTTCATATGTGATTTGAGGTCCTGACTCTCTGTAGTCATAAAAGATTCCTAGGTGTCTCTCAAAAATAATAGAACATTTCTTGATGTCCTTTCTAAACTGCCCACCCCGGCCTGGTTATTCTAACCTTCTACTGGTACATAAAAGGCTGCCGTCACATTGTCTAGGTGGATGGTACACATCGGTGTTGGTTAAAGTTCTCCCCACTGTCTATGTAAAGCCCTTTGAGTAGGTTAGAAAAGTGTTATGTAAACATAATTTATTATTATTATTAAGTTTGCTGAGTGCACATTGTGCTCAATACTTAATGTAATAAACATGTACTGTTTCAGAATCATAACATTTTCAACATTTTCTCAAGTGTACAATGTTTGGGATGGCCAGTGTATCAGTTTTTCATGTGCCCACGATATTAAGTGCAAAACATCTTTAATACAGACTGTCTACAGAAGATAGATTTTCACATTCAGCTATTTTTGTGCTTTGCTCTCAAATGTACAACATATACATGTGAATATACATTACCTGAGAATGTGTTCTCAGTGCTCTGAGCCCCCAATCAGTAAACAGTACCATACAAAAATAAGTTATATTAAATTGTACACATGGATTGTTATAATGAAGAGCAAACGTTTGCGTTTTTATTCTGAAGTTCATATTTCAAACCTAATATAGGGTTTTGGGTTACCAAAATGAAACTATCGAATTTATTAATCTAAATAGCAACCAGTTGTGATATGGTGGTACTGAAACAAAAGAAAATATGACCATTAAGGCAACTTTCAGTCTCTGTGTGGAATGTGTTTCTCTATTTAACTAAAGACACCATCCTTCATAGTCCCCAAATGCCACACTTGTTGAGTACAGGTCAAGTGTAGCCACAAACAGCATTGTTATTTGGTCTTTCTCACAACGTAAGCTTTTCTACCTTGGTGGTGTGCTTGGTGATTTTGGTTAACTAAGAGGCTTCCAGGTGCTTTGTTTCACAAGAGAACACCTTGATTCTTTTCTCTACCGTGGGTAAAACAAACAGTAAATCACTTCCTACATTCATTTCTATTATCAAACCAGACCAAAGCACCTTTGTTGTTTACTGCTGAAACAGAAAACTGAAAATATTATGACACTGTTATCATCTTCGTTAAAGAAAAAAACCTTTTGACAACACAATCAGTAAAGGTTGCTGCTGTGCCTTCTTGTTACTAACATATATAATGACAAAAAGACAAACAGAATTTGAAAATGATATTATAAAATACTGTCGGGAATAGCTGTCACTTTCATCAAGAGTTTATGATTACGGTCCTTGCAAAAATTTCCCTGTGCTTTAAGATTTAATGCATTGTGATTTGAACTGAGAAAGCTTTCAATTATAATGATGTAAGGTTGTCATTGCCTCTTGTGATTTTGTAGAACAGATAGAGGTCATTATTAGACTTTAAATATCCTCTTTTTAAGAATAAAACAGAGAAAATCCCTGAAATCTATGCCACAGTAGCTGGTATTTATGAGGCCTTTAATCAAAAACCTGAATAATACTATATGTTACAAACAAAACACATTTTGCCTGATTTCTATAAACCAAGTCCAGATAGTTACACAGAATAGAGATGACTACATATCATTAAATTCAGAGTACCATATTAGCAAATGAATGGCAAAATGACTAATTCTGGTAAACGCTTTAGTTTTAGCATGCCAGCCATATTTGTAAAAGGAACTCGGTCAGCACAGGCATCTAAAGTTTAGTTACTGAAAACACAACAAAAGCTATTTTCCCTTAAACTGTACAATAGGAAACAGATTTAAAACTATTTGATTAATTAGTGCATAAAGCCTTTAGATGTAATGCACTGATATGATCAAAAATTCAAATACTGTACATACTGTAAATGTGGAAATAGAAAAAAGTATGAAGTATTAATCTGTTCATTGTTTTAGTTTGCTTATCATTATAGGATTATGTAAGAGATGGAGCCCATCTTGGCAAAATCGGGGACTAGGCCAGCCTGAAGCTTTATCTGGGTGGTAAAAATATGCAAATCATATTCCTGTGCACATAATTCTTCTTGTGTGTATATAATGTAAATAAATACATCCAGCACTCAAGAGCTGAAATTTAAGCTAACATATAAACCTTTTACATTAGGAGGTAACTGGAGGAAAGAGGCAAGAATGTGAAAACTTGGTGTAAACTGCGACTAGGCTCGGAACTGAACTCAGGTCCCTGGGCTACAAAGCACAACACTGTGTAATGTTCAGTGGAAGAGAGCTGGTAGAATTAAAGATGTGTAATGTACAAAAGCTATTACTCCATCATAATTCAAACTCAATTGTTATATTGTTTCATGACATTCAGAGTGAGCACTACAATGAAACACAAAGAAACAAGTCGAACCAATGCACTATAATAAGACAGAATAGAACATATGTGTGAGTGTGTTCAGCTAATGAAGACAGGATCATCCTTTTGGGGAACCCCTGAAACCATGTTTTTAAGTTTGTTGTGAAACTTCTTCATTCTTAATATTCAAAGAAAGACTCAAACATTTCCTTTTTTCTGATGATTTTTCAAATATTTAACATGTGACAATTTTATACTGTCCATTTCCATAAGTACGTGAGACAATAAATTTTATCCCATATGAATTATGTTCCTTGTTTCGGATGTCTGTCAAATTTTCCACAAGTATTTATTAAACAATCTCTCTATTATAATAAAAAAATTCTGGGATGAGACATGACTTTTTCAGAGAGATACTTTAACATCCCACGAAACCATGCCCGGGGCCGGAAATAAAAGACAAAGAGTAGATGACAAAGTAGAACGTCGTAAAGAGTTCAAAAACGTTGCCATCTGTGGCAAGCGGCTGGGGGTGGTACCCAGCCGGGACACCCGGAAGGACCGGAGGAGAGATTACACCTCCTCTAAACCATGAGGGGGCGACCACCCTGGTGGCTTTGGTGACCACGGAAGAGAAGCTTGGAAGCTCAACCCTATAGGGGCCCGTGGTCACCGCCAGCGGGCGCCCCGATGCCTGAGGAGTCCTGGCCCTCAGCACTTCTGCCACAGCTGAAAGTGCTGGGGGGGAAGAAGACCAGGGACACCCGGAGTGCTTCCAGGTGCACACCAGGGAGTGCCAGCAGGAGCTCAATGGGAGGCAACTGGAGCACATCTGGGTGGATATAAAAGGGGCTGCCTCACTCCATTCGATGGCTGGAGTCAGGAGGAAGAAGGACAGAGCTTGGGAGGAGAGGAGTGGAGGCGGACCTGAAGAAAAAAAGGCAATGTGGGAGGCCTGGACTTTGGGGGTGAAAGTGGGTTGTGTGCTGTCACTTTGTAAATAGTACTGTGTAAATAAACGTGTGTTGGGTGCTTAAACGATGTCTACCTGTCTGTGTCCGGGTCGGCTTTCACACTTGATACATATGCAGAGCAGGTTAGAGATAATGCAAGTACTAAAATTCGAAAGTCTCAAAAAAATGATAGTAAAGATCGCATTAGCGCAAACAAACGGCAGCTATTACTCTGTGAAATAACGGAACAACGAAAAGAGATCAAATATATTGTTTGGGTTTAAACCTTAAGTCAGAGACTTGTAGATCGTCTAATTCATGTTGCGATCAGGGAAGGGCAAAGTTTCTTCCCAATGAAGAGGCGTCCAAGAGAATGAAAAGATTTGTGGTTTGGTAAAAGTGAAATCCACATATGCAAGTGGCAGAAATGCGAAGTGGCTGGCGCATAGCGCAAGCCGGGGTTGATGAGCAAAGCGAGCAGGGAGTAAAGCCCCCTAATATTTTAACAAAACAAATGCATGTGCTTTGCATGTTGTGAATAAATGGCTTGATAACTGACTTGTGGATTATGTAACATGATTAATGTAAGATTTTTTGGAGTTGTTTTTCATATTATTTTAAAGCTGCTTCTCTCTCTTTAATTCCTTCCTTTTGTGGCATAACTGGGCTCTTGCTTTAAATTACCATTCTTTTTCTATTGTGAGGCACAGTATCCCATCAAATGTAAGATCTCATAAAGGTGACCAATAAGACATCTGCTCTGATTGTGTTCAACTCCCTTGTATTTTTCTGTTAATAAGCTTTTTATTTGGGCTTGATTGAACAAGTTTAGATAGACAGATATATATATAGATAGACAGATAGATAGATAGATAGATAGATAGATAGATAGATAGATAGATAGATAGATAGATAGATAGATAGATAGATAGATAGATAGATAGATAGATAGATAGATAGATACTTTATTAATCACAAGGGGAAATTCACATAATCCAGCAGCAGTATGCTGATACAAAGAAAAAGTATTAAATTGAATAGTAATAAAAATGAAAAAAAATGAAAAAAAATAGTGCATAGTGTTGGGGAGGAACGATCTCCTCAGTCTGTCAGTGGAGCAGGACAGTGACAGAAGTCTGTCACTGAAGCTACTCCTCTGCCTGGAGATGACACTGTTAAGTGGATGCAGTGGATTATTCATGATTGACAGGAGTTTGCTTAATGCCCGTCGCTCTGCCACAGATGTTAAACTGTCCAACTTTACTCCTACAATGGAGCCTGCCTTCTTAACAAGTTTGTCCAGGCGTGAGGCGTCTTTCATCTTTATGCTGCCACCCCAGCACACCACTGCGTAGAAGAGGGCACTGGTAGAACATCTGCAGCATCTTACTGCAGATGTTGAAGGATGCCAACCTTCTCAGAAAGTACAGTCTGCTCTGACCTTTCAAGGCACTGTTGTGAGTGAGTAGTGTTGGTGAAAACTTGACCTTTTCATGTTATTATGCACCTTCTTTTGTCTCATGGGCAAAGGGCCCTTCGTAAGCAATGCCTCAGGGAGCGCACCAGACACAGAGTGTAAAAAATATGAAGACATCTTCATCAGAATTAAGCAAAGCTGAGCAGTTAACCATTTTTCTTAAGAGATCATTGTTGTGATTCAACAGACAAACCCAAGTGATCTTATGATGGAGCCGCAAGGACAGAGAATTGCTAAGTCCCAAACAAGATTTTATTCTTTATTTATTCAATAAAGAAAACCAGATAAACTATCTTTGAATCAAAAAGTCAAGACAAATAAAAACAACCCAGTCACTAAATCAAAAAAGTTTTTCATCAAAACTGTAAGCAATTCTGCCCATATTATCAGCGTAACAGTGGCAACATCTTAGTACTGTTATGATATGCTCTCGAGGTGAAAAGAAAAGACTGTGAGCTCCAAAAAAATAGTTTAAGAAAATACTTTATTGGCTAAAAAATTTAAATGCTTAATCAATGAATTACCAATAAAAGATAATAAGTAAGAAAGAAAACGAATGAAATACAACATAAAAGGGTAAATTAAAAAATAATTAAAATACTTAAAAAATGATTAAATTCTCAAAATCATGCTTCAAATAAAAAAGAAATAAAGACAAAGTAGAATAAAAAAAACAAGAACAAAAGGCCACTCCAAAACAAGAAAAATCCATAAACCAATGATCTAAATAAAGGATATTTTCAATAGATAAATATTCTCAAGATTTATCTTTAACGATAGATACAAAACAACTGAAACATCTCAGAAAGGGACACCAGAGACAGAGTTTGGAACCCTAGGCTCAAGAAGTAAGATTAATTCTTGAGAATGCCTTAAAAATAAGTCAATGTCAGCCCCCTCAGACTCAACAAAAGGAGAAGACAACAGGCAAAATAAAACAGAACAACTGCAAAACAAAAAGGAGGTCATTACAAAACAAAAGAGAAATTGAAAGTAATTAAATGCTAAGCAAAATGAACAAATATGACTTCATTAATGAAAAGAATAAAAAAAATTACAAACAAAAACATAATAAATAAATAATATGAAACAAAACCAAAGCCCGGGACAGAGCCCCAGTGGGATCAGTTGCTGATCAGAAAACGTGTTAGTGGCACCCATTCGACAGCAGAATGTAAACAAAGGAACAAATTAAAATAATTTTATGATTGAAACTGAAGAAACAAAATAACTGTAATAGCACACAAAATTGTTTAAACACCTACAGATCTTGACAAATGTAATAAATGCTTAGAGAAAAAATGAAAGTGTGTTCTGTGCTGGGCTGGCGCCCTGCCTGGGGTTTGTTTCCTGCCTTGTGCCCTTTGTTAGCTGGGATTGGCTCCAGCAGACCCTCGTGACCCTGTAGTTAGAATATAGCGGGTTGGATAATGGATGGATGGATGAAAGTGTGTTGATAAAAACTTACGTGTTTGATTATTTTTTGACTAATAAAAGAAATGACCCTAACAAATTTGATTTAGATTCATATAGTAAATTCATTGTATTTAATGTGTTTTGGTATTTGGCTAGTTAAGTGTGCTCAGTTGGTCTTTACAAAGAAAGGCACTAGATAAAAAGATTTGGATTGTATAGTAAATTAAAGAAAAAAATAACAACACAAAGACTATTATGCTAAACTAATCTAAGAAGACACCAGGAGAATCACCAGGACCAATAATATTTAAAACATTTTGTGTTTTGCAAATGATGACATGACAAGTTATTGCAGATACTATACTCAGTATATATTTTGTGTTTATTGCCTTGCTATTAAGTTTTCCTTAATTTAAATTTCCTTTATGGGCAATTGACTGCTGTACAGCTTTGTTCTAAAGTGCTGCTTAGTTTTATTTGCAAACATCTGTCAACCAGTTCTTAGTCTGCACTTTCTATGAAATGCCCTCCATTTGTTAATTTAGGCAAACGTGCCGCAGCATTAAGTTCACTTCAGAACGAATAAAAGGAAGACTGCAGTATAAATCCATCAGATGTGCTGCAATCTAAAGGCGGAGTAGCATTCAGTTTGTCACTGCAGTTGTTTGTCACAAAAGGAATGCATTAGCATCAAGTGGCTTTGGCTTTCAGTACCTGCTGCCACATTTGTCCATGGCATCTCGTAAATTAAAATTTAAAGGAAACATAGAATCCATCACTTTAGTAAAACTGTTAAATAAATAAATAAATAAATAAATAAAGAGGAGTTATTCAAAAAGGACAAACTAGTCACCTCATTAAGAATTCATGTAAGTGACTGGGTTGACTCTCTAACTAGAAGAAGCTCCTTTTCACAATTCATCTATCAGCTTCAGTATTATTTATATGTCCATTCCACCTCTGCAATATTTAACACACTTCAACATCTGGCCTTTGATGTTTAATTACACTGTTACATTTTTAATCCCGAAGACTATAAAACAAATTCCCAGGAGAAATGATGCCAACTATATCATTGCCAACACATGAGTCACGAGTTAGTGAAAAAAATGGCAGTAAAGTTAGATACACTGGCTACTGTGTGCTAAAATCTTTAAGACTCATTAAACTGTATCCAGTCTCAAGGCTCATTTGCACAGCACTCATCTCTTTCCAAGGTTTTTAGGACTATTCATTTAGTTTTATCAGGCATAATGAATGAATTAGACTGTATCTTCTAAAAACTTCATTTTTATTTTAATTTGTTTTAATCTTTTATTTTATAGGTTTTATAACTTTTGTGGTCAAAAGCAGTTAAAGAATGTCATAAGCTATACCTGTGTAATAAAGAAAAGTTAACTTTTCTACACAGAAATGGGCCCCCTCTAATGGCTAAAAATTTGCAATGTAAAGCACCCCAAGAAAGACTCACTTTGTCTTGCAAGTGCTCAAAATGAACACTGAGCCTGATGTATAAGATTTGGTTCATTGTAATGAGGTACAGTTACTTCCTGATCCTACAAGTCGCAGTGTATGATGTATCCATTTTTTGACTATATTCATGTCTTGGCTATTTAGTGTCTTCCACATTTCTAGCATTGTACAAGCAAAATCTAAATTACATTAAAGATTCCATTAAGGAAGTATGGTATGTCGAGGCGAGTACTGCATGAGGCATAATATAAAATTCAAAGAAGTTGATAAAGGAACAGGATTTGAATTTGACAGACACATTAGAAAATGGATGTATATAGAGAGATGATGAAAAGGACACTGCATTTAGTAAGAATTATGATTTTAACCTAGAAGCAACAGGGAAAATACAGGAAAAGCTCGGGGCACAATGGCCCCACAACTGGTAGTAGGGTTGTTTAGACAGTTCTAGAATGATAAAAGTCTGTACACCTCTTCTTCTTCTTCTTTTGGCTGTTCCCGTTAGGGGTCGCCACAGCGGATCATCTTCTTCCATATCTTTCTGTCCTCTGCATCTTGTTCTGTTACACCCATCACCTGCATGTCCTCTCTCACCACATCCATAAACCTTCTCCTAGGCCTTCCCCTTTTCCTCTTCCCTGGCACCACTATCCTTAGCATCCATCCATCCATCCATTATCCAACCCACTACAGTATATCCTAACTACAGGCATCCTTCTCCCAATATACCCAGCATCTCTCCTCTACACATGTCCAAACCAACGCAATCTCACCTCTCTGATTTTGTCTCCCAACCGTCCAACTTGAGCTGACCCTCTAATGTACTCATTTCTAATCCTGTTCGTCTTTGTCACACCCAATGCAAATCTTAGCATCTTTAACTCTTCCACCTCCAGCTCTGTCTCCTGCTTTCTGGTCAGTGGCACCGTCTCCAACCCATATAACATAGCTGGTCTATGGAGCCACTACAAGTTGAGTGCTTTGCACACACACTCAGTTTGGTATAGCAGGCTCCTTTAAATATTCCAACAATTGCCCACTTGCTCGGCCAGATGAGGCATTTTGAAAACTTTTTCCACCATAGCGGTACATCTAGCAACATGCTTAAAAGAAAACAATGTTTATTGGACTTACCAACATACTAATATGTGATTCATGCCATGCTGGAGCCAATCCCAGGGCACAAGGCAGGAAACAAACCCCAGGCAGGGTGCCAGCCCACCACAGGGTGAACACACACCAAGCACAATTTAGGATCACCAATACACCTAGCCTGTATGTCTTTGGACCGTGGAAGGAAACCCACACAGACACGGGGAGAACATGCAAACTCCATGCAGGGAGGACCCAGGAAGCAAACCCAGGTATCCTAACTGCGAGGCAGCAGCACTACCACTGCGCAACATATATATAAGTCTGTAAGAAACAATCAAGCATTTATCAGTATAGATAGCTATTCAGTTGCTTTATAATCTGTGAATAAAAACTGTCCCAGAGTCTAGTGGTGTAAGTGAAAATGTCCCTTTACTGTTTCCTAGAGAGGAGGAGACGAGAGAAAACTAACCGTGCAGAATGTTTTTAATAAAATGGTTAGTCTGTCTCAGGCAGTGTGTGTTATATTCCCTGAACAGAGGAGTAGGCGACACTCCTGTTCCAAATTGACTTCACCATCCACTGTAGTGCTTTGCAGTCCCGAGTTAAGCAGCTGCTGTTATGTATCTAGTGATGATGCACCTCTCTGTGCACCTGTACAAGTACAGTATAGTTGAATATATCCAGGCTTTCCACAGGCATCTGACAAAGTGAGTCTCAATAATGGTAATGGTAGCTGAGACATAATATGCTCAATTCAGTTCATCAATAATGTCAACAAGAAATTTTAAGCTTCAATTCTCTCTATAGTTTCCTCTCTCAAAAAGATGGGAATATGTTCTGCCTACAGTTTACTGAAATATAAGATTAGCTCCTTGGTTTTGATAAAATTAAGTGAGAGATTGTCATTCCACCACCATCATTGTGTCAAACAGTAAGCCTACTCACCGTTTGCAAGTATGCCTATGATGGCCATTTCATCACCACATTTAATGATGGAGTTAGAATTTAATTTTGCCATGCAGTTGTAGTTGAACAAGTAGTGCAGTACAGACTTTGCACACTACCCTACTGAGTGCCGCCATGGAGGGTCTGAGTGTTGATGTCTGCAATATGCACAAGCTGGATGCATGTCTTGCTTTCATAGTAAACTGGAATAACAACTTCAAAACTAATGATACAATTCAGTACGTGCAGCAGAATGACAGGCCAGTAATACAGATCTTTAGCAAATTAAACATGCAATGTGTTTGTGTTTTTATGTTGAAAACACATATTGGGCACAGGCGCACCACATTTTCTTATATAGGAGTGAGAACTCAAACGAAATTAAATGGTCATGTCCTTGTACTACTCTTACAGTCAGAAAGCCTTTCTTCCTTATATATGGGGCAAGTCATATTATTATCTCAAGTTATAAGACTGCCCTGTTAGAAATCATTTTCACAGAACAGGTTTTAGAAATTTCACCCCCTGCATCAGCAAGAGGCAGACTTGTCATCTTGGCATCGACGGATCTCTTTCCAATGCTGCCTACTGTTACTCTAGCAGGGGGTCCTGCTTCTCGCGTAATTACCACGGACGTCTAATTTAAAGCAGTGCTGAGAGTCAGTCTCTGATTTTCATTTCCTCCACTTTCCTCTTTATTTGACCTACTTGGGTCAGAATTTTGAAATATGAAATATGCACAAAACTTTCCCATGAACGAGCCAAACCTTGCTGACTTTCTCCATAATCATGAGTTCCAAATTACCTTGCTGCTGTGAGGACGATAGCTTCAGATGATCTTTCAGTGCAATCACTCCAAGTAGAAAAACCTATAAATCTAAATTTCCTATGACAATTCTGCTGTGGAATACCCATAGCCAAAGTGCCAGCTTGCATTAGATACTGTATATATTCATGACATTGCCTGTTCCCAAATATTGCAATCCTTGTAATACATATTTTGTGCAGCATGTTTTACATATTTTTTATTTCTCTTATAGTACACTTTTATCAGACTGTTGCTTTGAGTTTTCATTTAAAAATGGGATCCACAAGGAAATCTAAAGGAACTCATCTCAGCATTTGTAGCTCTTAAATGACAGAGGAAATGAGGCTAAATAATCCTTAGGGACCAACATGACATTTATAATTTGAAGGTCTATAGTTTAGCAAGAAGATGGGAGTTTCACTGTTAATGCTAATGTAATATCATAAGCAATAAAAATGTGCTCTTGGACAATAAGCTCTATGTAATTAAAAAACAATCTGTGATTATTTCTGTCTGTTTCACTTGCGTCAGTATAACTCTCCACAGTTTACAAACGTAGAAGTTGTGCAAATCACTAGCTTTTCTCAAATAATATGTTCTGGGAATATTTATATACCATACTTCTTAATAACAGAGCTCAAGCTTACTGTATGAACCTGTGATTTTCACTGCCCTCACTGTCACTTTGAACCTGGCTACCATCGGCAGCACCCTTTTGTTCTTACATATCCAACTCAGGGTCCCAGCCTCTGGAAGGTAGCAAAACAGAAATGTGCAAGACTGGTCGTCCCTTTTATGCTCTCCAACTTCTACAGCTGCACATGCTTAGTAGCTGCATAACATCTTGGTACGCACTGGTCACAGCATGATGAATTTGGACACGAACATCACTGGCACAGAGTTCCCATGTTTTCAGGACATGTATAGTATAACACATGTTGCCGTAGGAAGAGAAACTCTCTCTTTTTCATTTTTCTCTCTCTACTCTTTTCCATAGTACTCACACCAGTAGATTCAGGGAAGTCTTTTGTCCTTGGGTGATAAAGCTACTCAAGAGCCATGTGTACAGAAAACTGCATTACGTACCTTTAACTTGATGGTCTTATATGTATTGCCTGAAGTCTTATTTATTGTATGGTGCTGTATTAATTGTAAGTAATAATCTCATTGAACTGTGTACAAGTGGTAAAACACGTGAACTTGAAGATAATATTGACTACTAAAACACCTTACTCACAGATTGCAGGCAAAATTGCATCTTTTTGCTGCTTGAAGCTAATTCAAAACAATCACTAATTATACCTTAGAAAGTATGCTGTATTAAAAATTATTGGCAACAGCTGATGAAATAGCCTTTGTTCTTGATGCAGTTTTCTAATACAGTAAATACTACTGAAGACCAAGTTCTACTTTTTTTTAAAGAGGTTTGAACCTTTAATAAGAAATCCAAATATATGATTATACAGGGTGGACCAGATCTAATTATGCAGATCCAGATTTATGCGGGGACGATTCCAGTTCAGCACGAAGACGATTCTTCATGTCGTCAGTTCGCACACTTCTTGATGGTCTGGGATTTTTCAGGTGATTTTCTATGTAATAAACTTAATAAGTTATAGCGTAATTAGATCTGGACCACCCTATATATTGCACCTGGCAGAACATACATGGGTCTTTCAATTTTGGTGTATACAAAATATTCACTGACCCCTGCCATCAGCCCAAAGGCATTGTCAGCATACAAAGTTGGTGTTACCATAGTTACTAAGTACACAAACAATGAAGATTCCATTAGACACCTGCTTAGTTAGAATGTTAAAGGTGTCACTCGAATTAAAGATCTGATGTGCAAATCTTTAAAAAAAGAAATTTCTGCTTTTATATTCATCTATTCAATGACTGACATCGTGATGCATGTGAGCAGTTATGCAAGCCTTTGCATTGTGAAATGCTTTTGTTAATTTGCCTTTTTACTGCAGATTACTTTAAATGTAATTATTGACACTGATTGCTATTAAATATGCTAAAAGATAAAGACTGATTGAACGCATAGATGACCTAAGCAATTTATACATGAAAGCTAATATTTATTTAAATGCACTGTTATCAACACATGCCTTTATGGTAGACATGTATTGTGTTGCAAGCAGCACAGAGGTGCGTGCTGCTGCCTAGCAGGTCTGATTTGGGGCATGGTCACTATCTATGTAAAATTGCTTATTTTTTATTATTATTTTTTGCATATACACTAATTTAAAGCCAAAACACATGTTTAGACTGAATGGAGACTAAAAACTGACCTGACAAGAGTGTGTAAGTATTCCTTACTTTTTTCTTTTGTTAAGTCTGAATATTTTTGTTATTTTTTTGTTAATTATTTGTGGTTACTTTCTGTGTTCAAGTTTTTGATCAGTCTTTTCAGTTGTTTTTCCATTTTATGTGTTTAGGTTTTTTTATATTTTGTGAATTAAGCTATTTCTGTTAGTTGTCCACATTGTATTCTAAATGTTGAGCCAAAAGGGCTGATGCTCCCGACACTGCTTCTGTGGCTTAGGGTGGGCCAATATAAGTATGAACTGAACTAAAATGAGTATTAATATATTTCTGCAAATAGGTTGATGGATAGATAGATCAATAGTAATTGCAATGTTAAAATTAGATATTCCGATCCTTATTTAGTGATTTCCCTTAGCAAATCATTTTGGGGGATTTCTTTTAAAGCGCTCTGAAATTATTCTGCAAGTTCTCTGTTTTTCTCTATTCAACAGATCTGTTGGAGGACATCAAGTGAATTGCTCAGTTCTTCTTAAGATGTCCTCTCCAGACAAAGAGATTCCAAAGTTTATATAGGAAAAGACAAAAAATGGAAGCCAGAGACCAGTTAACCTTCATATAGACTGTGGAAAGTTCCTAGAAAACTTGGTTGGAAAGTTAAAGTAAACAAGTTATCATGAGGTTAAATCCATGAATTCTTTTAGGTGATGTTGACAGAAATCCTTTATTCTATAAAATCAGTACACATGAATATACACATATATAAAAAGGATAGAAAAGTCTAAAAAAAGTAATTTTTTTTGACATATCTAAACAAAACGGGCAGCATGGTTGCGCAGTGGTAGTTAGGAGACCCAGGTTTGCTTCCCGGATCCTCCCTGCATGGAGTTTGCACGTTCTCTCCGTGTCTGCATGGGTTTCCTCCGGGTGCTCCGCTTTCCTCCCACAGTCCAAAGACATGTAAGTTAGATGGACTGGCGATCCTAAATTGTCCCTAGTGTGTATGTGTGTGCGCGCCCTGTGGTGGGCTGGCGCCCTGCCTGGGGGTTTGTTTCCTGCCTTGTGCCCTGTGTTGGCTGGGATTGACTCCAGCAGACCACCGTGACCCTGTAGTTAGGATATAGCGGGTTGGATAATGGATGGATGTACGGATGAATATCTAAACAAAATACCGAGAGATGTGTCAACAATAAAAAATATACCCACTTTGGAAGCTTTTCGTTCCTTACATTAGTTATGAATGTTCTAAACGGCAAAAGCTAATACAGATGGGTAAAAACTCGCCCTACCTTGAAAAATCTAGAGCTGGGGAAGAAGTTTGTGTTTCAAAAGGGTAGTGACTCAAAGTATACTGTGCTTGCAAGGTCTAACTCTGACCTGATCTGCATTCAAGTCATAGCAGCAAAAACAACAAAATGGATGTCCACGATCTAATATAGAGAAATTTCATAAGGGTAAATTGGAAACTATAGCTCCATCTAGATTCTCAAAATTAATAAAATCTTACCTAAAAAGATATCTGATTACTCATTTAATTTTTTTAAAATTTTGTAATGGCCTCAAATTTTATGAGGGCATTATGTAGGTTTCACTTGAAATAGCAGAAAGATGGTGTAATAATTAGCACAACTACCTCACAACTTTAGGAAGCTGGTCATGAAACGCAGCATATTCACAATCTATGTGGTGTTTGCACATTGTATATGAGTAATCCTCCACACACTCCATTTTTTCCTCACATTCCGAAAATGTGCACATTTAGTGACCTGACTGTTTGAAAATGGCCATGTTTGGGTGTGTGCATGACTGAGCACCTTGCTTGGTGTTTCTAATAGTGGATCACAATTAATGTGTGTAGAGGTAGACTGACATCCAGTCCAAAACTGGCTCCAGGCTTGCACTCAATTCAGCTGAAACAGAGTTCATACTCCCGATACCATGGATTGAATTGGTAGGTTATGACAAAATGTCATTATGTTAATGTCACAATCTAATGGCTCCATTAAAATAACATACGTTCAGAGTTATTATTTTTCTCATGTTTGTTATTCTCATTTAAATTTTACAAATGTGACCCAAATAAAACAGTACATTGTGTACAACTATGCTGTCTACCAAGGTGGTGTTAAGTCTCAATTTCATATTAAAAAAAAAGTGTAGTTAACACATTTGGAAAATCTAACTATCCATTATGAAACCTTTCCCTGTTGAAACACCGACAATTCATAACAATTTCCTTTAACTATAAATCTCAAAACAATGCATACCTCTTACTATAACCCAAAGATCAATTTGTGAGTCTTTCAATGCTAAATTGGTCTAATGTGAGTGACTGTGAGTAACTCCTTCAATGGACTGGGGCTCCCTGCAGGGCTGAGTATCTGCATAGCACCCACTTCTGCCCAGATTGGCTCTGGCTTTTGCCATACCAAAGTGGAACAAGCTGGTTTGGATAACAAGGTAAGCATTAAATAAACCAAAATGATGGAATAAGTTGTGCTTGTTTTTTTTTTTAGGATGATTCGCCTCTTCTTGTCTAAGGGTGTCATCTTTGTATTAAATGTGGAACTCTAAAGTTATTTTTGGGGCGTGCGAGAGTTTCACAGCTATACTGACTAAGACTTGTGCTTCCTCTTTAGTTTCCCTTTTTAAGCACCCATTAAATAACAAAAAATGAAACTGAATGAAAAGGAGACAAGCAGGCTGTTAAATTGTTAAAAGGCAAGAATTGATGATTTATGATATTAAAGAACAAGGCGCTCTGTTTGTGGTCTCCAGGGACCAAACAGTTCTCACTGGATCAAAAGCAGAACAAAGAATTCTTACTGCACAAGACAGAAGATAAATTTGCTGCGCACAAACATTTGCTTTCAGACTTATAATAAACACCTGAAATGTACCCAAGTAGGCGATCTCATTGGTAGAAATGTGGACTGCTTAGTGTGAAAAAAGAAAAAAAAAAAATGAAAGCACAATTTTATTATTTTTGTGCTGATCCCAGCATTTTAGGTGCTGAAGAATATTGTCCTAAGGTGGGATGTGAAAAAATAAAAATAATAATAATAAACTTGTAAAAAAAAAAAAAAAGAATCCATCTGTTTTCTGCCTGGCAGTATTGTACTCGGGCGTTTTGCCATTTCTGACATATGTGACAAAAGCAGAAATGTGTTAATTGCAGTCAGATTTAATAATTTATGGTGATGCTGCACACACACAATATTAATTCATCCAATGAGCTAATATTGTAGTGCACGTTGTGCCATAAAACCCTAACACCGAGAAAACAGTAAAATTTAATGTTAAAAAACAAGAAAAGGTGACATCTGTGTCTTATTAAGTCAATTAAAGTGCAACTTGCTTAATCTATAGTAGGTCAGGGTGGCAAGAGCCAGTGCAGCATCAGGTACAATGCAGGAACCAAGCCACAACTATTCTGAGATGTACTCTGCATTGGGGTCAGTTCAAAATGATTCATTTAGCACATTGCTTTTTGGGATTTGAAAGGAAAACCAGAATACCTGAAGAAAATCCCAGGTTCCTGGGGTGAACATGCAGATTCCAAATAGGACCACCCACCCTATTTGCATACAGGACTCTGCTGTACTTAGCAATGCACCCTCTCAGCTAACATAAATGGTAGGCTGTAATTCAACTGTAGCATTCATACAGCTTTTGAAAGCTTTTCAATCAGTTCACTGATTGGATTATATGGTACTCAGCCGTAATGGAAGGAATATGTAGATCTGAAAAGAAATTAAATGATCAGAATCATCTTGTCTGTTAAGACTCTATATAAAAATCATTTTTTGTTGAGCAGGTTTATTGATAGAGATATTGGAGATTGACTGCAAAATTAACCTTGGCATGTTGACTAGACTTGTATTGTGTTCCTGTGTGTCTGGGAGGGTTCATTGTGTGAAAACTGTTAAATAGAGAAAGACTGATGGAGTCAGTTAAGATTCTGGGTCACTACATGCTGCATTTGATTATAACTGCGATACATTTTTCATATTGAAGATGGTAATTGAAAAACAATGTATACAGAGCAAACATTCAAGATATCAAATGCATTCAGTGAAAGACGTGTTTTAAAAGGAGAAAGCACATAACCTGCCCATCCATAAAACATGTTATATAAAAATTTTGATTATTAGTATTAGTTTTATACATAACTGCTATTTGCCTTGGTGAAGTTCTTTTATTTACCTAGCCTTGGATTTAAAACAGTACTAACATTTTTCAAGGTACTCTGGAGAAAATTTTCAAATTTTGTAGATAACATTGGCAATAAACTCTAACTTCTTAAAAATTGTACCAATCCTTCAAAACATTCAGTCCTTCAAAGACTTAGTTATTGGTTCTTTTTCCAGTAACAATCTCAAGTTGTGACATTTTTAAAATTCAGCTTGTTTAAATGCAATTAAGCTTACAAATCATAATTAATGGTACAGTAATCAGGTAAGAATTTGAACCAAAGACTTTGGGAGGCAGCATCCATGAGGTTGCTAAAAGGAAATCTGTTTTTTCACTTGGCCATTCATTTTTGTAGCACTATGGCTACTTTAAATGTGAAGCTTCAGTGTTCTTGAACCTAAGAGACTATTTTTTAACCATTTAGGGAGAAAATAATATACAGAGAAACAAAAGAAAAACATGTAAACCTCACACAGGAATATGCTACGCAGGAAAGTGCAAAAGATTTAACAAGGTAACCAGCAGATAAGATGTGGTCAAAAGACAGAAACAGGTTGAATGCCAGATGATCAAAAATTACAGCAACCCAAACCAAAATACAAGACAAGAATCAGTGTCCTAAATATCAAAACAAAGGTCTTAGCCAGAAGATCGCTAACCAAAGGAAAAGCAAGGATTTGTTTTTATTATTTCCATTCCAAACTTGGACTTTCATCCTGTCGCACTGAGTGACAGTTCAGAACCTCAAAGGACATGGCCCCAACAATGGTGCTCAAAAATGGTGGCTGAAATATCTCTCTATTATAAAAAAAAAAAAAATCCTGGAGAAAAACACAAGGGCGTCGAGACGAGATCTTCACGGAAGACATTTAAAAGAAACCGCGAGATGGCCACGAAACATGAGACTTTGTGCCAAGTGATTGACCCAAGACTGTCTCGCGATGACGTAGAACATGAGATTCTTGCAAGACACGCCCTACTTACAATCAATATCAAATAAGCCAAGATGCAGGAAACAGTCGTGTAAAGGAGGCTTTGAGCACATGATCCAGGGTCTCAGCGCATATAAAGCGTATAAGGACAATACGTTATAAATGAAAGGTCGACATCTAAGCGAAGAAGAAAGTAGCGCGGAGAAAAGAGAGTCAAGCGTTGGAGAGAAAAAAGAGCAAAAAAGAAAAAGAATAATCGAGGTGCAAATTCAGAAAATAAGGAAAGTAATCATCAGCCCGGAACAAGTGTAATGGGAAAAAAAGCACGTCCAATCCGGCTCAAAATTAAGAGACAGAGTAAAAGACAAAGTAGAACTTCAAAAAGACATTCGCAAACGTTGGCGCTAAACACATGCAGAGCAGGTTAGAGATTATGAAAGCAGTGTAATTCAAAAGGCTCTAAAAAACATTGGTCGCTATATACATGTGGAGAAAGTTAAAGGATATGAAAGTAGGAAAATTAGAAAATATAAAAATGAAAGTAATGATCGCAGTGGCGCAAACAAACAAACGGTCTCATTTAACTATGCATCTAACTTTGTTTTTTGCACAGTAATCACTACACTATTGCACCTTAACCCTTAATTCTACTTTATTCACGTTATTTTAGTTATTTATTATGTTCTGCTATATTGTTATCTTTCAATCTATGAATTTGTCAATCTAACTGATATTCTTCTAACTTTGCACAGTTTTTGACAAGCAGATCAGGATGCATTTCACTGCGTGTTGTCCTGTATAACTATGCATGTGACAAATAAAGAATCTTGAGAATTACAAAAACGGAGTTTACCGCACATGCATTTATTGGTTACTTTGTAAAAAAAATATATTGACTGCTGATGATGTGGATCGTTTTGTCTGTGCTGAATTTCCAAACAGAGAAAGCTATCCTGAATTATGGTACAAAGTCATTAAACACATGTCTCACTGTCCTCATTAAAAAGATTCAGCATATTGGGACTCACAAGATTACAAATATTAATTTTACAGAAGTTCTGAAATAAAAGTGAAACTAATGAAATAGCAACAGTTCAAAGAAAAAAAAAATCTTAAAAGTGTGTATCCGGAAAACCAAACACGGGGGTTGGCGAAGGAAGCGAGCAGGGGGCGAAGCCCCCTAGTTTCACAAAAAAAAAAACAAACTAATCTCTAAAAGTGAAAAATTAATGACATCATTGAATTGCCAGGGGTAAAAAAAAAAAACCCCTCAAATCAACTGCAAATTCACACCCAATGGACCAGTGGAAGTTGGGAAAATAACTACAACAAAATAACCAACACTTTGGTTTTTAGGTGGTAATCGGGTTGGGTGTATGTTAGGTAGCAACACTATAGTATCATCAATGTAATCACAATGGTAGTGATGTTAGGGAACAACATGACTTTGCATATCCTAAAAAAATCATGCCTTTTTTGGACTCACATTTTTCACTGCTGGATCAGAGACAGCCAGAGTCTTCACAGACAAATTAAGCATTAGGTCCATCACATGGCACACTCACACACAGGTAGCTTATTATGCACATCATGGCAGCCCACATAAATGACTCGTCTGTTTTATTGGCTTTCCATCCCTTGTCTATATGTTTCAGGAGTCCTTGCAAGGACAAGACTAGTAGTACAACAGTGTACATTAACAAGGACCACCAGCTGTGAACAGAATGAGGTAGTTTGTCCTGCCATTTCATTTTGTCTCCCCAAGGTGTTTTTTTAACAGTTTTCTTTTACTTTACTTTTGAAATTTGAGATTTTACTTTAATTTTGATATTTGCTGTTAAAATTTGTAACATGTTCTGCTGATACCAATAGTCACAAATGTGATGAAGTACATTTTGAGATCCATGGCATTGTGCATTTTGTATTAAAAACAGTGTGGCTCAGCTCAGGCTTGTGGGTGTGAGGCACTCTGCTGTGAAACTGTGGGAGGTATTCAGTAAAGGAGGCAAGCTGATTGATTGTTTCAGAGTACTGTGATCAGCTCTGGTGTTCCCCTTTGACATCTTGTGGGTCGTTAGCTGGAGCACCTGCTTCCACAAGGTAGAAAAGGAGCTTGGGAAAACAGCAAGAGATAAGTTTCATCCTAAATTTTTGTATTTTAACCCTGTCATCTCAATGACAGTGATTGAGTTTATGCTGTAAGTGGTACTTTATAAAGTAATCATTGACTGACGTGAAAATAAACCAGGGTACCCAGTGGTAAGCCATTTAAAAATGAGAACATGCTAACTTCATGAAGCCATGTCTTTGGCACTGTCCAGATGCAACATTAATGACCAAGTCACCACCCCATCCTGAAGTTGTCAAATTTATATTTTGATGAAATAACATAAAATACAAATCATAGAATGAAAAATGGCTTCTAAAGTAACAAGAGTCTTAAAATTATAATTCTCTGCTGGAAAAATTATTGCTCAATTTCAAGGAGTTAGACTCCATCTCTACAATATATAAAATCCTTTTACAATCCCTTCCTTTCAAAGATCCAAGAGGACACTGGGAAAATGACCTCTCAATTAATATATCAGAAAAGGAGTGGAAAGTAGCAATGCAGAGAATTCACTCGAGCTCCATATGTGCAAAGCATACAATTATACAACTCAAAATTATATATCGAGCACATCTGTCTCGACTAAAACTCTCCAAAATGTTTCCAGGGCATGATCCAACCTGCGAACGTTGCAACCAAGCCCCAGCCTCACTAGGTCACATGTTCTGGGCCTGCTCCAAATTAACATTATTCTGGACAAAATTTTTTAATTACCTCTCAGACAGTCTTGGACTCACAATCCCTCCTAACCCATTAACAGCTGTGTTTGGGGTTCTTCCAGAGGGTCTTAAAGTGGAGAAAGACAAACAAATTGTGATCGCATTCACTACACTGTTGGCACGCAGACTTATTCTGATAAACTGGAAGAACCCAAACTCTCCTCTTTTAAGTCAGTGGGAAACTGATGTATTATATTATTTAAAATTGGAAAAAATCAAATACTCAGTTAGAGGATCTGTGCAGACTTTTTTCAAAACATGGCAGGATCTAATCAGTAATATTTTGAAATGATTTTATAAAGCACAGAGAATTTGTTGATTTAGGTATTTTTAAAAGCCTTAAATTTTACACCGTTTGGCTTGCTCTCTCTCTCAAGGGTGGGGATCGATCTGTTCTTAGCATAATTCTTTTTTTTGTAAAAACTTGATTGCTATGTATTGATTGTAATAAAATTAATAAATAAATAAATAAATAAAAAGAAAAATGGCTTCTAAAGTAACAAGAGTCTTAAAATTATAATTCTAACTTCAAAGTAAGGTAACATTTTCAGATGAAGAGGACAGAATTTTTGAGGTAATATAATAATACTCACTAATCATGGCGCCAGAGAGTGCAAGTACGAATGTCACTGTATTCTGACTCTAAGAATCTAAATAGTCTTCCATCAAAAGCTGAACTATACTGCTATTATTTGTTTCCACAATGGATAAGGGTATCAGCTCAGTAACAAAATATTATTTAACAATTCCAGGAGTCGGTGGGAGAAATTACAAAATGGTATAAAACTAACTTTTTGGTGATGACATATGAAGAGAGAAAAAATCTAAATTAGTGCAAGCCATCCTAATTCAGAGTGTCCATAAGAAATGTAATGGTTTATTTTATGAAGTAGAAGTACATAACAAATAAGAATAATTGCATCAAAGAAATATTAAAAGTTTTGCTTCAATTTAAATGTTTAAAGTCTAAATACTAGAAATGTCTCATTTTTTACCCTCTGATAGAGGTCTATTGATTGCTAGATCCCTAGTATAGGTTAAAAATCAAAAATACCATCATATTTGTAATTACTGACATTGAAATAGTTGAAAAATGAAACCCCACATGCTTACATTTAAAATTTGTCATTTTTAACCTCCTAGGCTAGGACTGCTGGTAAAGAATCAAATATCAAAAATATCCTACTCGTTATCAGCCACATTGAAATAGCATAAAACGACACTCCAATGCCTATATTAACAATTAACAGGAAACCTCTGGGCTAAACACAGATGGCAACTGGAATGAAATCGATTAATTTTTACACATTCACCTTAATTTGCCAAACAATTGTTTTTCCAGTTCTACTTGATGTCAGATTTTAGGCTTCGCCTAACCAGCTATATTGTTCAAATGCTTACAAGCTGATCACATCTGGGCTTTTGGGTGTCCAAAGTACTTTTCTATGATAATGGGTTTGCAAAACATTTTGTTTAACCTCAAGTTCTCCTTAGAAATTTTTGATGAATGAAAGCTTATATAAATTTGTGCTTGTACTGTATAAAAATCATATATGCAGTGTGTCAGTTCAATGAAATATAGTAAGGTACTTTAATATGTGAATTGTGTCTAATTCCCTGCATAAAGCTGTTGGATCCTTGCTTCTTTCGGAGTGATAGTTTCCTTGACAACCAAGGCAAATAAGCTTTTTCTCAAACAGATGTCCCATTTAGTTGGAAATTAGAATGTGTAAAAACCCACGAGACAAAATTCTTCAAAAGTTTCTTGGAACGCCTCAAGTACTACAGTACATGCCCAAAATGAGATTTAACCCTTCAAGACACTACACTCAATATGAAATGGAAATACGTAATGAGCATTGGTGTGAAGAGCTTATGCGCTTAAATAACAAGGCTACATATCTTGTTCCTGCCCCTAACGTAAGTACAATCCTGCGCAAATCACTTAACCAGCCTGAGCTCCTGTAAAAAAATTATCATGTAGATGTGCACTTATAAAATGTCCTGACATTATGTTCACTACAGAAATGGCACCATCTAAAATATAGGTTGTTTATATAAGGACTCAATAAATGGTGACCCAAGAGCACATTTAAAATCTTCCATTTTCATTTTGACAACCATGTGTTTCTCTATAGTAGCCTCAGCTGTTAGCTGCAGGCAACCTTAGTCATCCCAGATCCTAAGCAGTGGCAGGAAGCCTGGATGAGAAGTAATGTTGCCAACAAAACTAAACACTGGATTTACTGCTATGGTAATATATCAGCTTCCTTGGATTAATCGTTCTCATAGGCAATTTATAGCAAGTTATAATGTTCTACAGTGTGCATGCAATACAAACTTGTCCAAAGCAGGGATGATTCTAGACACTGAAGCAAGGTTTGCTTTATGAGCACTGAAATTTCTTTAAAGCATGTTAAATTAACAAAAAAAAAAAGGTTTCAAAAGAATACTCCATGTAAACAAATTAATCTGTCCATACATTTATTTGTCAATGTCAGGACACACATGTACAAATCTAGAGACATATAAAGTTTTAGTTTATATTGTAGGCTGAATGTAAGAGAGTCACTTGTGATAGATAGATAGATAGATAGATAGATAGATAGATAGATAGATAGATAGATAGATAGATAGATAGATAGATAGACTGACTGTAGTTTACTGAAGGGAAACTACTTTGCTAAAGATGCAACACAGAATATAAAAACATGGAGCAAAACAGGAAAAGCAGAGTAAAAATTACAATAAAAGATCCAGGATTATAAATACAATAAAATTAATATTAAAGAAATATTCTCCTGATTCCATTGTGTCTATTGTAACCAGCTAAGGTCAAACTGGGCATGACAGGAAGAGGTACTATACAATCCAATGTCTGCGAAGAAAAAAGAGCCCGGGATCTTAGCACACTGTGGTTGACTGAGCCAGTGATTAAGGGATAGCAGAGCAGAAGGGCAGCACTAGTCATAATGTCCTCTAATTTTTCCATTATTTTTTTTGATACAATAAGTCCAAGCCCTGTCCTGCAATATAGCTGCTGGCCTTCCTGATCAGTTTGTTGAGGTGTTTGCCATCCTATCCAACTGTTCTTACCCCCGGGCAGACCACATCATAAAATTTTACACTGAAAATTCAGAACTGGTAGAACATTCCCAGTTGCCACTCCCAATAATGGAACATGTTTTTTTTAACAGTATAATATGAAAAAGAAAAAGAAAAATAATTAAAAAGAAATGTATTTTCATTGACAAAACACAAACTCCCCTCACAAATATATTCTATTAGTTCTTCAACATTAGAACAGGAATGTTCAGTTGTTTCAGTTCATTTGTAACCAAACTCAATTCACTTCAGAGACAAGGACTGGCGGAGACTACACTGACAGTATTAGGCACAAGGTACAGTAAAACTGGCAGTCTTTTGCAGGAAACCTTCACTTATATATCCACTCTCAGTCAGTTGTTTCTATGATGAAAAAAATAAAACAAAGTACTTTGGTAGCATACATACAAATCATTCCTATCGTATGGGTAGTGCTCGCTTTCATAAATACAGTAAGTGTTTACAGTTTTTCGTTCCTGCCATTAGTTATAGCAGGCCTTATAGTACTACCCAAATCACTAAGCAAAAACCCAAGTACACGAGAGTAGAGTCTGCCAGAGTGTGTTGGCCGAGGAACAGGGTAGCAGTGGTGACAGAGTATTTGTTTACCACTCCTCACTGGGAACATCAGTATTTCTGTCAGTGAGGAAAAAGTTGACTAAGAGCTTGCTTCTTTCTGCATATTCTAGCAGCACCTTAGCTTGGCTGTGAGAGTAAAATACAGTTGGTAAAAAGACAAGAAATGCCACTACCCAAAAATCCACTTTTACATAAAAAGATGAGGAACCAATTACCATTCTCACTTTTTATTGAAAATTGTCAAGAGGACATCTCTGTCCTCTCAAATATTAATGTTTGCTGGAGTGAAGTGGCATAAAGCATTGTAAAGTAGAATAATCTCCCTGCACCACTGGCACCAGACCAAAATGTTACCATAGAAACACAAGGGAGAGTACCACTGGTACTAAAAACACAATAAACACCAATGTGTGCTGTAAACATACGTTCAAAAAGATAAATGTCTTGATCTAAACAAACCTTTCTTAGATGTGCTCCTAACTAACCACAAGCAGGCAGTAATCACTCTCATGTGGCACTCTATAAGGTTCAATACTTGATATGCTTCTTTGTATCTACATGCACTCACTGAAATTCTTAATTGATAATCATAATTTCATGCATCAGTATACTAAAAACATAATCCTTTACAAGTATATCCCCCTAAGGTAAGGTTTTCTTGGATATGCAGTCTCTGTGTCATTGATGTCAACGCTTTATTATTTCTATTATCTGTTATTTTATTGTACGAAAACAAATTCTTCTTGTGGACTCACTAGCTAAACTCGAGCTTAGGTATGCCTTCATAAATTTAAAATACGGTTGCTCATCAGTGTAAGTCATAAATCTTGAAATCACTGAACAATGTAGTTATTTGTTTATCCACCTATCAGCTTTCCTTTCTTTTTATTCTAGCATCAATGGGTGCAAGATAGGATAAAATGAAGGATTGGTGCTAGTCTATCGCAAGTCAATGCTCATGCCATGTGTGAGACTTGCCCGGACACCACCAGTCGGAAACAACATCTTTATAAAAGTCACACGTTTATTAATCCACAAAACACAGTCCCAAACACAAGTACACAATGCTCCCAGCACCAATCACCTCTAATTCGGGCTTCTTCAATGTCTGTGGCCACCTTTCTTCTCTTTATGGGAGCTTCGTCCTGCTCCCACTCCCGACTCTAGCTCCCCGATTGTAGGAAGGTGGCCCCTTTTATTCCCGCCCAGATGTGCTCCAGGTGGCTGATGACGTCCTTCCAGCAGCACTTCCTGGTGTGGTGGAAGTGCTGCTCTTTGCCCCGGAAGCACTCTGGGCGTCTCTGGCAGGCTCTTCCGCCATCTTGCCGAGTGTGGCGAAAGTAACTATTTCCGAGTCCCCTGAGGCTTAACGCACCTCCTGGCGGTGGCCATGGGTCCCAATGGGTTCAAATCTCTTTACTCCTCTCCCGTGGTCCTCTCCTGATCCAGGGCGGCTGCCCTCTCATGGCCCGGAGGATAAAAGAGCCTCATCCTGGTCCTTCCAGGTGTCCCAGCTGGGTAAGGACCCCAGCAATCTGTGACACATGTTAATTTGCAATCATCTACTAACCTAACACACATATCTTTGGAATGTGGAAGAAAAACGAGTATACTTAGAAAAATTCATTTGGATGCTGGAACAACATGTAAACTGTACACAGATGGTGACCAGGCCAGGATTCAAACCCAGGATTCTGAAGTTGTAAGGCAGTTGTCCTTGATTATCTATTTAAATATCATGAAACTGAGATGCTACCACTCCATCAATGTGTATGTGACCAGCTCCTTTTGGATTCCTTTCAGTTTTAATTTCATCCATCCAACCGCTGAACCTACTTAATCTACTTTTAGGGTTGAGGGTAACCAAAACCTGTCCTGAGTGGGTCAGACACAAAGTAGGGCCCAGTTTTAGAAATTTTCAGATTTTAGATCAAATTGCATTTTTTTGTTTAACTTAATTTTATTAGTGCCAGGCAAACTAATTTTAGTCAAAGTAAAAATCACTAAAATTACATGTATTTTACTTAATGAAAGTAGATATCTTTAAATCATATCTTGTCCAGGGGTGGCTCCAAATTTGTGCCCATTGCTGCTGGGATAGGCTCCAGCTTCCTTACCCAATACAGATTTAAGCAGGCTGAAAAATTCAATTTAATTCAATGCAGTTAATTTTTGTGTAGCGCTCTTCACTGACAAGTTCTCAGGTAAAATTACTAAATTATTAAATACAGAATTGTTGCACATAAAGAAAA
This sequence comes from Polypterus senegalus, assembly GCF_016835505.1. Taxonomy (NCBI): domain Eukaryota; kingdom Metazoa; phylum Chordata; class Cladistia; order Polypteriformes; family Polypteridae; genus Polypterus; species Polypterus senegalus. The sequence goes on from NC_053161.1 coordinate 140,269,877, forward strand.
AAGTAGAAACTGATAAACATAAATGGAATCCATCAGCATTTGTCCATGAATTAATTGTTGAACTACAGCCAGATGACATTGGAGGACAGAAAAAAAAAAAACTCCAGTCTGCAACATCCCTGGAGAAAGCAAACCTCTTAGGAAGTGTTGGGTCTGGGGTTCCACAGTCATTTGTAGGAGAGAAAAACCAAAGATAAATAAAATAAAATGAGAGATCAATTTCTTTTTAGTTCTTTGCAGGACAATAGTAAAATAACATTGTGCAATCCGGAGTCCTTCAACAGTCTAAAACCATGTTTTAAATTTAATTTGGAGATCTAAAATTTGCCTGCAATACACGTGTTCTCTGTAATAAGCTAGCCTTCCATCCAGAGTTTTTTAAAATGTGCCCAGTGCTCCGGTATCCTCATAACTTACCATCTAACTAAAAACCTACACTCATATGGTAGTGTTATCATGACCGATTGATTACTCAGAATATTTATACTAATGAAATATAAGCTTTTATAGATGTAGAGATATGTAATGTTATGAACACACAACATTAAAACAATATTCATCTGCCCATCTGTTTCTATATTGGCTTTACTATAGTTTGTGGATTAGGACAACTAAAAAAAGTCACCAAAATGCATACACTGTGTCCCTTTCATTCACTAGTACCTGGCATCCTCACTAGTATTTTCCATTATTTGATTCAGTTTTGAATCAAACACCACACCAGTTTTCTGCACCAAATCACTCAAGGACACAACACCCTGCAACAAGGAAATCTAAGAGTGCAATAACATTGTTTAGCTTAGCTCATATAACTTTTCACAACCCTTCAATTGATGAAGTGACTTTAAAATTAAACAAAATCCAGGGTATTACAAATTAATGAACACTAGAGACCAAAATTGTTTTTAAAGGTCACTTGCACAAATTAGATGTGGACAATTTCCAGTTTAAGAATGTGATAAAAGGTCCATGGCAAAGTGTGACTTACAATAAATAATCGGAGAGTGCAGGTTCCGAACAGGCGTAGGAGTGTGCCTGCTTGCGCCACTCCAGGGTTGATTGGGGTGCTTATCTGATCACACATTCACGTGTGAATGCAAGTAGGTCAAACAGATGCCTCATTCACACCTTGGAGGGTGTTGAGGGTAACACCCGCACCCAATCAGAGTGCTATATAGGGAGCCTGGATGACACAGAAGGGAGTAGACAAAAAATAAAGACAAGGAAGATATGGAGGTTAAAGGAAAGGAGAAGAGAAAAAGAGGATCTGGATCTGTATAATTAGATCTGGACCACCTTGTATATATAAACTCAAAACTAATTCTTGAATCAGAAAGCTAAATTAAGATATAATTGTAGCTATTTTTATTACTCCTGCTTGCTGGGAACTGACAATTTTGTTTGGGATGAACAATAGTCAAAATATCAACCTCTAAAAGAATTTTGTAGCCAGACACAGATATTGTCACCTTTATGTTTGTGTTCCTATTGAATTAATGTACGTTTACCTACGAGCAAGCAGACCTCTTCATTACTAATGCACACACTTATCTGATCCTATAACCCTAGAATCAGTTTTCTTTTGTGCCCTAATCTATTAGCTACCATTGTATCAAATTTAAACCCATAACATTGCATAGTTACACTTTTGGCACAAGGTTTCCCTAATTTTGGAAATATTTGTCAATTTATGGAATCATTTAGTCACTTAACATCTAAACAGTCCCTCAAACCATGCATTGCAGTTGCAGTTACTGTATTTTTTTTATTTTTGAGACAAATATATCCTGTATACTCAAACACACACACTATATATCACTCTAAAGCAACAAATAAACAGTTTATAACTATATAGGTATATTTATGTACTCATTGAAACCTTTACTTTGAATATTATTTTTCAAGCGAGTCCTTACCACTAGACACAGAAAAACCTTACATTTTGCACAACAGATTGGGGTTTTGTGCTGCAATTCACCCATCTTCTCCTGCCTTCTGTTGAAGTTGGCTCACAGAAGTTTAGTGTGCTTTTATTTGTTTATTTATTTATTTATTGTTGTTTCCCTTTTCCATGCATTTCACATCTGTAATAAATAGGAATGCCCCGATCAGGTGTTTTAAGGTCGTTACCGATCACCGATATTACGTTACTGGATCGATTGTGATACTGATTCTGATTTTTTTCTTCTTTATTCCTTTAAAAATCTTTTTACACTGAGCTCCTGTATAACTAGCTGCACAGAAGCATTATGTCCTGTATTAAAATGTTAACTTTGGTATTTTTATAATTAAACTATAGAGCACATCTGTTAAATGTTCATTTTTTTAAGAACAAAATGAAATTGTTTAGGCTTATTATTATTATTATTATTATGACCACAAAAATGCTAAAATAAACAAAATTTTCTTAAAATACACACTTTTAACTAAAATTATATGTACAAAAATAAATGCTTCTCATAATTACAAGCTGTCATATTATTTATTTTCTGTAATGTACCTGTCTGAAACAGGGCTTACTTAAAAGAATTAGTTTTCCCCAGTTCTGTAACACACACACACACACACATATTTATATATATATATATATATATATATATATATATATATATATATATATATATATATATATATATATATATATATATATATATATACACACACACATATATATATATACTGTATATATATATACACACACACTCAGACACACAATTATTTAATTGATATTGGCAATTACACACTGTTTAAATGTAAATATACAGTACATGTCCTTACATATTTTTAATTATTTTAATAATATTTAATAGAACTACAGCTTTTTTGCTCTTAAAATATATATCAAGTTTTTGTAGTGAAAAGTGTCCAATTTAGATCAGCGGCCAATCGACAGGAGCATCGCTAGATAAACTAAGTACATACTGTACATACATTTTAGTTCCAGCTTCTTCTAGTGCTGAGTCACAAGGTGGAAACAATGCCTTTCCAAGAAGCCCTGGGTACAAGACAGGACACAGCCCTGGACACAGTCCTAGAGCTAGTCACACACTCCACACTTACACTTAAATCAGTATTTCTCAACCACTTTTGGGTCTCAAGTGGCTGTTGCTGGGTCGCGGGTACATGAGGAAAATAGAAAGCGCTGTGATATACTGACACAGGTGCTTCTCCACATTAAAGTTTGTGCTGCTTTGGGGACAGCAAAACAATAACGAACATTATGCTAAGAAATATTTCCAGTACACTCAACTGAAATAAAAACAGCACAGCTCAGAAAACGGAGAATGTGCAGCAGACTGTCTCTTAGTATGGTAATTGAACCCATTACACTTAAAACTGTAAAACTGCACAATGTGACGCTTAAAGATTATACTATAAGCAGGGCACACTGGGCTCCACGAGCATAGAGGCCCCATGCTAATCTATGTATGTTGTGACTTGCTGAATGGTTGTGTAGGTAGGGGCCCCAGTGCACTGCTTTTCCGGGCGTCCTATAATGCTGTTAAGACAGCCCTGACTATAACCAATACTTACAAATCAAACATAGCACATCATTCTCAATAGAGTCAAAACTGTGAGCCAATGTCTTCATATTATCAATTACTAGCATCTGAAACTTTTCTTGCACGTTTTCTTTTTTGAAGAAGAAGAAGACATTTAGTACAAATTGCAAGCGTTACTGCACATCAACCAAATAATCCCCATGCACTTGTACATAATGATGAATAAAGATGAGCCGTCACACACCTAATTTATTTCCTGCCTTTTATGTACTGCTATGACATGTAGTGTGAATGACCAATCATAGACAACTGTACATCACTGAAATTTTCTGAACCTCAGCCATGCCATGGTAATGAGCATGTCACTGTGTATGGCTTGACATAGTTGGAATCTTTGATAAAAGCAGATTCACACAGCTGCGACGTGCTGATTGCCTCGGCATCTCCGTCTGCAAATCACACATTTTACTACTACTTGAAACAGACAACATAGCAATTTATGATTTATTTGAAAGAAGACACCCTTTAGTATTAAAAAATACCATTGCTGCTTTTGATTGACTTGGGAGGTTTACTGCAACTTACATAAACAACTTTGTGCCTACAGGACACCTCATTTATAAGATATAATTTGAGAATATTCAAAATTATTCATGTTTCAACAGTCTGAATAATTGAAGTTATCTTGTAGACTGTATGTACTATGCTATTAGCAAATATATTTAACTAGATCTCCAACTTTAAATATGTTCAGATAAAGCATATTGAATTTGGACCAGTTAAAATGCAAAATGGGTCAGTACTGTAGGCAGCATGATAACAATTTCAGCATCCTAGGTTTAAATACCATGTCAGGTTGTTGCCTCTGTGGAGTTTGTGCATTCTTCATTAACCTGTTTGGTTTTTTTAGATACAGTGTTTTATTCTTCAAGAATCACAACCCTGACTTAGTCCTGGGTTAATTCCTACCTTGTATGCGATGCTGATTGCGATAGGCTCTCACCTTTCACAGCACTTAATAGGTTTTAGAATACCATCTAATGGCATGTACAATAATTAAATGGAAGAGAGGAGCCTGAAGATGGAAGAAATGAATGCAAATGCAGTGTGAACTTGAAAACCAAGCTGGAACATATGTCCAAACTGAAGCACTCACTGACTTTCACAAAATCCCCATTGCTTTCTGCAACACTTTTCATCTTTGAGAGTTCTAAATTAGTTACTTAAAGCAATAAACAACCAAGATGGAAGGATGATGTCAGTCCACCAAGAAGAAACATGTGAAAGGATGGACTTTGAAGGACTTGTTAACACTGCATCCACGCATCACCAAACAACCAGAACAATAATAAAAAGTAACACAAAATGAACAAGATGCTGTAAGATATATGCACATATTGACAGAAAATATACAGTATATGAATCTTGTCTTTTCAATAAATATCTAAAAGCAAGTGAGTTTTTTCTGTTTCTGAATACATTTTCCTGATGTAATTGCCTTACCTATGTATTACATACAATGTATTTTGACTACATCTTTGTATTATGAACTCTGAATAAGTGTCAGTTGTCTTTTACCATGTTTATATGCCTTTAACCTTTCCAGGGTGTCATGGTCTGCAATTCATCAATAAACAGTAGAACTCTCCTTTACCAGAAAGGGTGTCATCTCAATCCCCACCCTACCAGTTTCATTCCAATGTGTCAAAACCTATGGCTGGAAGGTCACACTAAAAGGATGCTAACCTCAAACCTATGGTTGACCAGCACATTGGCAAATAATAGCCTGAATGCATGCACTTTTTATTATTCTACCCAAGCTACATCACTCTTTGTCTCAATAAATTTCATTCTTACTTATTTCCTGGCCGTTCTCCATTCCATGCTCCTTCTCCTAGGACATTGGCAGGCCCTGGTTCTGCCTTGTGCCACCCTTTTTAAAAAAAAAATGCTTTGAGGAAATTCTTTGAGGAAAAAAGGCACCTGCTAGTAAAAGTAAGCATTCCTCACACATGGTTGCTTGAGAGGAGGTGACCGCTAAACCCATTGAAACAAGATTAAGATCAAGATTAATAAGCCAAATGCTTGTTTTGTCACATCGCCACATCCCTTGTGAAAAGCATCAGCCAGATTGCTGCCAGAGTGCATCTTTCGTCCACTGAAGTAGGTAAAGAATTTGTGCTTCAGTTTGCTGGCTGCCTTTTAGATAAACAAATATGCAAGTAATTTATTTAAAAGGGGCAAAGCAAGCCATACCACACTCCATTATAATAAAAAAAAATTAATTAGGCAAAGAAAAAAAGGTTCCTAAATAATTAAAATTAGTTTCATTAACAATTAATTTGCATTTTTGGAAATGATTTTATAATAGTCTTTTTATGGTTGAATGCCTGTCTTACAGTGCCTTTTTGAACCTCATTTCCAACACTTCTTAAAATGTACCAAAGCAGAAAAACAAAAAACAACTCAATTAACAACAGTAGCATTGTGTTGATGATCTGCATGTTGTTAATGAAAGAATGAACATTGGCCATACTATAGAAATGAGTTATCAGGTATCATGTTTTGTATAATTATTATTTATGATTTAATGAGCTACAACAATGCTCATTCAAATAAAGAATGACTAAGCATTTATGAGCACTGTAGTTTCATGATCAGTAATTTAACAAGTGATCAGTAGTAAGGTGCCCCCTCTACATGGTAATGTAAGTACATTAAACAAGAGAGCACAATATAAATATTCATTGATAATTATCAGTTAACTGTGAAAAGATTTATGTTAACTTGATGTTATGCTAGACAATCTAGGTGAATAGGATGTATGAGCTTGTTGGGCTGAATGGCCTGTTCTTCTCACAATTTTTTTAATGTTCTAATATTAAAAGTGAAACAATAATAGGTGGCCATTTGGGGATGGGTGAATGTATTTTAGGCTATCTCTATAGGATCACTCACTTATTTCCTTTTTTATACTTATTTCCTCTTAAAGCTCATCCTAGATCATAAATAATGTCATCTGCTATCAGAGATTCCAGTATTGTTGGTGTTAGAAGGTTTAATGATGATGTGTCCTTCACCACCTTCTCTGAAGATTTAAAAAGTGTAAACTTGAGCAGATGGTTGCTGTGAATAAGTCCACACAACTTACTTTCCAGGTACAACTTAAGTGTACTTCATTGTGACATAAATGAGGGCAAATGCAATCAAACATAGATTTTGAAGGAGTTATAAAAGAGCTTGGGGAGTTGTTTAAAACACTGATTCCATTTCCATCTTCAAGATGATATTTCTAAAATGAATTGCATTTTGCTTTGGTCAGTTCCATGAACCCATTGATGCTTTTGCACGCTCATTTTTTAATTAATCACATTCACCCAGTCATTTTTGATATTAATATTACTCACTCATTTTTGATGTTTATTTCAGGCATCCTCTTTTATTAGTTTAATGCACTCATTGTTTATGTTTATTTATTGTACTACTTTTTATTGTATGCATTAGTTACTTTTTATGTTTTTAAGTATTACACACTGATTTTTAATTATATGCAGTTGTTTTTGTTGGATTTTGCATTTTACTCTTAGGGGACACTGTACAAACCCACTCTTCTCTCGTCTGGTACCACTCCTCTCTCACACTATCAGCCCCGTTGATAAAATTGGCAGTGGCATTTTTAAATGAGTGCAGGACATTATTTTTTCCAACTACTGCCATATTTTAAAGAAATCTATTTTCTCTTGGTCTTTTCTCCCTACCTTTGTCTTCTCAATTACAGTACCTATTATTAAAAAGTGGAATTTGGTACTAAAATTAACATTGTTCCATGTTTTATTGATGTTTGCATCACGCTCTCCCTTCCTTCCATCAAATATTGGTCTGATGTTAAATCTTTTCGTTCCTTTTTTCACTGAAATTCTTAAATTCCCTCTATTAAGCACTCCACTCTAATCCTTGACAGGTCAGATTACTTTGCACAAACCAAATTTAGAATTATACCACTGGGCACACACCCTCTGTCTGATCTGAAGATGTTTTAATCGTCATGGTTAGCAACCATCAAGGCTTCACATTGAGTTGATACTTGTTTCTACCCGTTCACGTTCATATAGCTATAAGTAAATTCTCAGCTTAAGACCTAAGGTCCTTAGTTCTTATGCACTTGGGACACCGCGTCAGATAAAAGGACATCTGGACACATTTCCATACTGGCATTCTTTACGGATATCACCTCAAAAATACCCTAAGGCAAACTCTCAAAACTGAAATGAGAAAATATATTTAGCTCGAACAACCATTATTTTCAATAATAATACTGAATTCCATTATTAATGAATAGTTAACCGCAGTTATCAAACACACACTATAAAGAGAATTTTTTGTCAATATTGACTCAATAATACATCTGTTTACCAGCCCAAATTAAGCTTGATCGCAGCAAATAGTGAACACTTGGATGTACAAACAATGTAAAGATGTGGTACTCATTGTTCATGTGCAGAACACTTGACCTTTAAAGAAAACAAAACAACAACAACAATATAGTAACTATGTAGTTAAGTCAAGAAAAGAAATATCACACTCACTTTGGTTGGTGGCAGCATGGGATGGTGACTGCATTGGTAAATGACAGGATTAATGAGAAAGAAAACATTAATTCAATGATAACTTCTTTAAATGCCATTCCTCTTATGCCCTCTTTCTCATCCATTACAGTGGGAAGTCGAAAGAGGCCTGGAGTGGCAGAAGCAAGTGGATTAACTGCACAAAAGAATAAGATGCTGCTCTGCTCTGCTACTTAGTCCTTCCTTTCATACAGCTTGCTTGTAGGACTCAATATAAAATGCAACATTTCTTGAAAATAGAATGAGAGTTTTAAATGAAACCCCTTGTAAACTGTATGACTCATAACTCAGGGGATAACTACTCTAACTAGCTACAATGAGTCCCTTAGGCCTCATTTCAGTTCTACCACATTTCTAGATGCAGTACCATTGACAAGTCCGGGCTGCAAACATAAAATCCAAGTTTCCTACTCCTTCTCACTCTTTCTTCTTTTACTAGCCGAGGCCAGTCCTTAAGAAATATAGAGTACTACCTGTATATTCTTCTCTTCTTCACTGCTATCCCCTTTCATTTTTTTCTTATTTTCATTTCCACATACAAAGTCAGTTGCCAACTGCATGTACATTACATAAAGCAGCATATAAGCCTTCACCCTCACAATTAATTTGACAGTATGACCTCTCATCCTTCACTACTCTATTTTGGAAAACCCCTTTTAACAATATACTTCTTTCTTCCAAATACCTCATTCATCAACAAATTCAAATCAGATTTGTGCACCATCTATATGTTACACAGCTTAAACATTTTGCCAATGGACTGCCAAATAACAGCTGTCATTGTTTTCTAAATACACCTGTCACATTCATCCACAGGTTTTGGAGCCTTCATTTCCAATTCCCTTTCTTTAAAAAATTATTGAACAATCATGACACACTTAATTTTCTATGTACATGTAGGGACTTTCTAAAAAATGAATTTGCTTAACTTCCTTAATTCTCCAAAAATATTCAGATTCCAATCAATTATAGTCACAGTGCTCACCATTAGACCACTTTCAGCAATGCTGGGAAAAGATGTCTTTATCAATATCTCAGTCAAGAAGTGGAATTTGATAACTGAAAACCTTCATTCTTCTTCAACTTGTGCAAAATCAGCTGAACATCATACAACGGGCACATCTCTCCAAATTACAATCATCTAAAATATGATATCAGGGACTTGATCCTAATTATGAACAATTCCAGATATCTCCAAGCCTTGTTCAGGCATATGTTTTGTGACTTTGGAAAATTAAAATCCTCTTGGGAAAAGATATTTTCTTATGTATTGGATAGTATAGGATTTACGATCATTAGAAATCTTTTTACGGAAGTGTTAGGAATTATTCCAGACACGCTTAGCATGTCTCTTAGCACTAATTCTCACGTACTTTCTGTAACTCAGATGGAAAATATTTTATATTATCTAAAACTAGAGAAAATCATGTTTTCTTTGAATGGAACTGTGCAGAGTTCCTTTAGAATTTGTCAAGAATTTATTAATATTATTCTAAAATACATTTCCTGGGCTCCTACCAAAGTCTCCACTAAACTCCTATTCTTTTATTTAATATGGGGTTATATAACACAGAAGGCTTCTATTAATCATTAATATATGATAACAAATGTCTGTGATATGGGATTACTTATATTTCTGAATAAACAGCCTTTTAAAATCTCTTAATATTGTTTCAGTAACAAATATGTTTGATTGGATTAACACTTCTTTTGTAATGCATTTTTTGGAACAAAAAAAGTAGTATCCATCTTTGAGTGGAATTTTCTGAATTGTCTTTTTGCCAATTTATTAAAACTTTCTCTATCAAACTTTAACCGCTTGAGCTTTCTGCCTCACAGATTAATGGTTCATTCAGAAAAAAATTCAGAAATGGATATCCGCCCTCAGCTGGTAGGATGCTGGTAGACCAATGACCGATGATTTGGAAAGGCTGACACAGTAAACTTTTAATTTTGTCCCAATGATTGGGCTGTGCGTCTCCCTCATGGCTGTGTAGGCACTGTCTTTATGTGTTCATTTTTATACTTAATATCTTTTACACAGGGCTTTGAGAGGAAGTGGTTTGGGTGGTGGGTTGGTGAACATTAGGTATTACTTTTTTAAAATTGGTTGTAATTGTTTATTTCTATTTTGCATTTTCTAACTCAATACAAATTTGATCACATAAAAGAGAAGCAATAATTACTATAATTATGAAGCGGACATTTATTAACTCACACTGAATTCATACTTTCATAATTAGAGCTCTTCAAGTTACTCATTAATTAAACTATAAATAAAAATCTTACAATACCCTCTGGTAGGTACCACTGGCACATTTGTATGGCTCTAATGAACACTGATTACATCCATTCGACATAGTGGTGCCAATCAGATGCACTGCAGTTGATTGCAGTTGACATAATTTGTAGGTAGCTGCAGGTAATTTTTTATAATGTGACCAGCTATCCTTGATGTCTACAAAAATGTATTTTGGAAACTGTACACTTAAAGAAATGTATTCACAAAAATACAACTGCAACAATCTAACAAGTTCTCCCGTTACCAGGGCAAAAACAACAATATGACTGGCAAATAACTAGGGGCAGACCCCTTGTACAGTTTCTTTTTTTTCAAAGAAAAAAGCAGCCTTGTGACAAGAGTGCTATTCCAAATATCAGTTTAATAAACCAGAAGCCTCAAGTAGATGTATACTCCTATTAGTTTGAATGGTGCCCACTGGTATTGAAGTGACAAAATAGGTCATGAGAGTGACAGAAATCTAGTAGCACTTCCCAAAAGCTGTGACTTAGCAGCAAAGGGTTTTCTTTTTGGAATACTTAACCTGTTTTCCTAATGTTTAAGTGTACTTGACCTTGTGCCTATATGAAATCACTGCCTTCCTTTAGGATTAAAAAAGTAATTTTATTTTTTTTTTATTGTTTCTATCTTGTGTTTGTTGAGATGGTGTGTGCAGCATATGACATCATCTGGTTCTCATCCCTTGCACCTCAGTCTCCATGTCACTAAAGGCAATGTCAGCGAGCACATGCTTGACAGAACTCTACTGTCTATTGAGGAAGGCTAGCAGTCCAGATAGCTAGAGGAAGATCCAGTGGGAGAACCCAAGGACCACCCTAAAATGATAATGAGGATTAGCTTTAAAGAAGCCATAGGGATGGAGATTAAAAGCTGCTTCTTGCAAGTGGCCAAATTAATTTATGAGGCTGGAATTGATTTAGTGGAACAAACCCCACTCTGTGGGTGGGTGTGTGCAAATAGACTGAATGAAAAAGCGGGTAAAGTAGTTTTGGGCAGTGAGCAAGTGGATGAAGCACCTTACCTAACAGTTGAGGACTAGATTTTGTGAAGCCTAGCTCAGCTGGGCACACAACATTTTGTTTTCTTCTTGGAAACTTTGTGTTCTACTTTTCTTTATCCCTCCCTTATGAGTTTTTGGTTTACACAGCACAGCAGTCAATATAATTTTAGCGCTCTTTTTTCAGATTAAGGAGGCACACTAAGGTACCCTATATTTACACAATTAACTCAGTATTTACTGTAATTTGCCAAGAAAAGACAAAAGCTACCATTCCCTGATTGATTCTCATCAAGAAAAATCAAAGTAGTGGCTCAGTAGTGATAAGGCGTCTTCTGGACACCTTGTGCATTGAAAATATAGCCAATGGAGAACAAAAAAATAAATGTCAAGAAAGAATATTTTTATGCGTCATTAAAACAAATAGCACAGTTTACCACCTGGGTGTACAGGATCACTAACACAAAGGAAAGGAAACATAAGTGGCAATCAGTGTCATCATTTTAAACAATATGCAGCTCAGCATGAAAAACTCAAGATATTAGAAATGGCCTGGAAATGAATATATGTCTCTGTTCTCAAAGACAAGGCCACTGACAGCCCTGTAACGGAAAAGGTAATTTTCCATGTCAGAGCCGCAAATAGATATATTTGTGTGGATTCAGATTCTACACAGCAAGTCAACAGGGGGAGAAAGTCTGCCGTTTTAACAGATGTCAAGAGAACAAAGCATTTCCTGAAAATGAACTGAAAGTGGCTCAATTAAGGTGGTGTAAAGCACCAATTAAATAAGCCGAGGATATTCACTACTGCCTATCATACTGGATGGAGTAGACAAGAAAAAAACACTGTCTATCGACTTATCCATTTTCATAATCTGCTGCTTGCAGGGTTCCAGGAAAAAATGCTATCCAGTAAATAGAAGCTAAGAGAGGAATAGGGAACAACTGGATATTTTCCAAAATCTTTTTGAAATTGGATGCATGAATTAGAGTCAGGATTTAAGAAAACAGAGAATGAAAACAAAAATTTAAAACATTGATTCCACAAATTACAGTGACATACTTCAATAAATTTGAAGGACTTTCTGTCCAAAAAAGATTAAAAAAAAAAGACAACAACATAATCAAATTTTTTTTACCTAAGTTTGATTTTAGATTCTTTTAAATTTCTAACATTTTCACCTTAACTGCCACAGGTTAAAAAAATAACATCTAATAAAATCCTTAATATCTTAATTGCAATGACAGGGAATGAAGAGGCAATATCTCAACAACTGGGGACAGCAGTGAATTATCATGTTCAGCTAATAATGGAAGCTTAATTGTTAATTTCTTCGATGATAAAACATACAAAAATAAAAGCAGCATGGACAGGAAGTATCTACAAGAAGCAATTTTTAAGATTTAGTGCCTTACCAGATGTCCCTTTGAACTTTAAGTGCAAAACCCAAGTAAAGATTGGTCAATCAAATGAATCAATCTGTGCACCTAAACAGGTCATGTAATCTGGAAATACACCTTTTCTCTCATTTTCACTGTCTCTCTTAAAGCCTGTGTCCACCTCCTCCTGGGTCATCAAACTTTCACATATTGCTAGTGATGGTATTTATAACTGGTCTGTTAAAGCCAGGGTGGGAATAATTATGCTCTTCCATGGTTTGCATGTTACAAGGAAAATATTGTACAAGTACACTACACTTCTAGACTGAGTTCCATAACTTTTTATTTTTATGCCTATCCTTTTTAACCTAAAATAAATGAAGACCTGGCTGGTTCACCTCTCCCAAACTCTCCTTTCAACGAACTATGTATATTTTGGTAAAGTTCAGTTGGAATTTGTGTCTTCAAGTATTCATTAAAGCCATTTTAGCACTTTCGCAGAAAGATGGCACAGCATCAGATTCAAGTGAAGGATGAGACAGCTGAGTGGACCAAGTAAAGGTGATTACCCGCCAGGCCAGGGGGTGGTGGGGTGTACTAAACCTACCTCTGTTATCTCTGCAGACCAAATACGGGAAAACCTGTCTGTTTCAACATCAACAGCGTCACTTCCAGCTCCGGTGCCCAGGCTGACGGCACTTTCGGTTTCACCACTCAGAAAGATGTCACTTTCGGTTCCGGGCCTAGATGACATCACTTCCAGTTTCTGCTTATAAAGCCGCCATCTTTTCCATTAACCATGAGTTCAGTCTAGAATTCAGCATATGCACATGTGTGCCAATTTCGAAGCCCCTTTTGCAGCCAGGGACAATATATGGGTGGCTGCCCCAAAACTTTCCAGTGTGTTGAGACTCATTCTTTTACAGTTCATGTGATATAATTTCCAAAAAGTGCCGTTTGTTTGTCCTAACCTCTACTGAGACAATCGGCAATTGTGGCAAAATTGTAAATAAGGAAGACTACTGTATAAAATAGTTATTTAGTAACAGATTGTATCTATACATTAGGAAAGCTATCTCCTAGAAACTAAAAAATTACACTATAATGTAATTTTTGAAAATATTTCTAAAACATTTTTGAGCTTTGGTAAATAAATGCTCCTATGTTCTGCATTCACCCTAATTCAGTACATCTATCTGAGAATAATAAGTGAATGCTTTGTTCTGCTTTAGCCAGTTTGACTAAGCTTATATTGACATAGATAATAAACACAGCTAAAAAGTAGTAAAGCATCTTATAGACTGTAGAAAATTACTAGGAAACTTAGAAACTTAGAAAAAGTACAGAACTTATCAAATAATCAAACCTTCACCATGTTTAAGGTGAGACAGGCAATGGTACTTTGTTCTATAATAGCAACATATACATATGAGTATATATTCGTGTAAACATACACATCTATCTATTATATAAAAAATCTTGGGTCGAGACGTGATCATCTCGGAGAGACACTTTGACGTCACGTGAGACTAGACATTACAACCTTAGGAAGCAAAACCCATGAGACAGTGACTTTTGCACGTAATGCCTTACTTACAAACAATTTAAAACAAGTTCAAGAAACAAGAATGCTTTTGGGCAGACACACTTCATGTACTCCCAGCACTTAAAAATGTTATTCGCTCTAGATGGCACGTGAACAACTCTTGGCGTCAGAAAGAGAGAAAAGAAGGCAAAAAGGATGCACAAGAGAACAATAATAATCTATGTGCAAATTCAGAAAATAAGGAATGTAATAATCAGCGCGGACGTACCGCAAGAGACACTTTGTCATCCTGCGGGATACACTTTAACGTCCCTCAAGACAAAGTAGTGAGATCAAAGGACAACTGCTGTGGAGGGTTTTAAATTATCAACGTGCAGCGCAACAAGCAGAACACGCAGCTCAGCCCCCGCCCCCCCTTTCACAACATTAGTGGCAGAGACGCAAAGTGGCAGGCGCTTAGCGTACCCCTGATGTGGGGGGGGGGTGCGTAAGTGAGAGAAGCAAGGACAGCTGCTGTACAGGCTTTGAAACGTTCAACACGCAGTGCAAGAAGTTGAACAAGCAGCACGGCAGGAGAAGCAGTAAGCAAGCAGGTGATCCGTCCGCATCTTCAAAGTGTGCATTCAGCCATCCCCTTCACAACGCAAGCGTTAGAGACACAAAGTGGCTAGCGCGTGGCGAGTTGGGGGGATGGGGTGGGTGAGCAAAGCCCCCTAGTATATACATATAGAAAAGTTTATTTAAAAAAATCCAGAAATAACAATCTCTTTCACATAAGCATTCAAATTTCAGTTTGAAAAGTAACAGTTAACCTTACTCTAGTAAAATGTTAAATGCTATGCTGTATAAAATTAAAGGAAGCTGCTCATTTATATCCATTAAGTATTGTCATTTTTTACAGTTTAAGTGATTGTGTATTTTGAGATGTTAAAAATTTTGTTTTATTTTAATTTAATTTCCAAGCCCCACTATTATCTATTTACTTTTCCTTTCGGAGCTCTCTGATTGCATTATCATTCAGATATAGGAAGCCAGTGATCTGTGAATGACAAATTGCATGTAAAGTTGCATTACTTGAATTGTACTGATCATTCTCTATGTTGTTCCTTTAAGGCAGAATTTCTGAAACATACTGAAATAACTGTATTGTGTAAAGGCAACATGTGAAGTAATTGAAAAAGACACACATAGAAACTAGGAGCTCTTTTTGATTAAAGAAAGAGAGAGAGATTTGATAAGAATAAATCATCCATTAGAATAAGAAACACCCAGCTAAGGCAAAAAGTAATACTGCAACCTACTATACATCTATAGGATTCATAAAATACAATCATGATAAAACAATTTCTTTAAAAATAAGTGATTATGATTATCTTTCTATTAGACGTTAGGTGCATTGGGGATTCTAAATTGTCCCTAGTGTGTGCTTGGTGTGTGTGTGTGTGTGTGCGCCCTGCTCGGGGTTTGTTTCCTGCCTTGCTCCCTGTGTTGGCTGGGACTGGCTCCAGCAGACTCCCACGACCCTGTAGTTAGGATATAATGGGTTGGATAATGGATGGATGGATGTTTCATTCATTCATTCACTCCTTCATGTGTCATTTCATTCACTCATCTGTCTGCTTTACAAAGCATACAGAGCTCATTCAGCAGCCTTGAGATGCTTGTCAGCGGGGATTGTAAATGTTTTCCTTGTGCTCACATGGGTATCTCTGAGTATTTCAACTTCCATTCACTCCCAAAGTACATGCATGTCAGGCTAACTGAAGGAGTGAGACTGATAGACTGACATTTAGTCTAATGTTAACTCCTGTCTTATGCCACATGGCCCTGTAGAAGAATAAGTAGGTTAAGCAAAATAAACAATGAATGAGCATTCTAGAAAGGAGAAATTGCAAGCAGCGGTACACATTGTTTATTGGACTAATGGTTTTAAAAAGACCAGCTACTTTTGTTTTGTTATTATTGTATTACCTATACTTTACCCATAATTAGACAACTGTAATTCCAATTAAACTCAAGAAAATAACAGGGCCTTAAAAAGTGCAGTTTGAACAGTAGGTCCTATACAGGACAGAAAATTAGTTAAACTCTTAGTCAGAGAGGAATCAAAAGGAATTTGCAGAAATAAAGAGAACAACTGCTGTGTCAAGCTTTACTCTTTTACAGAATCAGTTCCGTCATCCTAGACGCAGAATACAGCTATCAAATTTCAAAATATGTACACCACCCTGTACTTAACCAAATAACACAATAATTACATTGAAACTGTGCACTGTGTACAGTATGCCATAAAAATGAAAATCCTCATTTGCAGTAGTGAGACCTATGGTAACGTTTACAAAGAGGTGCTGAACAGTGAAAAAGTATGAATGAAGGCTGCAAGAAACAGCAAATAATAATAATAATAATTCAGAAGGCCTTCCTGTAATAGACTGCCGGGATTGGGTCCTATATTAGATCTGCCAACCTTGAAAAATAGATAAAGCAAGCGGTGACTACTTGGAAGTTTCAAATAGCAAGAAATGCATACACAGGTACATTATTACTTTATTATCTATGGTGCAAGTGAATGCAATAGTATATATTCAAGAACTGGCAATCTAAGCTGCTATGTAAACAGATTAGAAATAAATATGTCTTTGTCATTTACGACACTAGATTAAAACCAGGCTAGTATTCTGTATTAATTAGACCTAAATGCCATCTTGAAGTTGGTTTTCCTTGCAAACATGCTGTTAATTCAATGGGCATCTCTAAAATGATGTAGACTTTACTATGCACAGCCCTGATGATATATTTCACTGAAAAAGGTGCTCAGCATTCTCATAAACAGATAATACCGTTCACTGCATAATTAAGCAACGAAGGTTATTGCAAGTTACTTTAGTATTTTTTTTTAGTTTTACACTTTGCTAAATGTTTTCAAATTTCTGTGTTCGTAATACACACTCCTTTAATTAATTAACAAGTGACAATTTATGTCAGAATGTTAGAGCAGACTGACGGGGTAGAAAGTCACTACATTATATTTGTAAACATCCATCCATCCATTATCCAACCCGCTACATCCTAACTACAGGGTCACGGGGGTCTGCTGGAGCCAATCCCAGCCAACACAGACTGCAAGGCAGGAAACAAACCCTGGGCAGGGCGCCAGCCCACCACAGATTTGTAAACATTATTTACAATATAAAGATGATAAGCCAAAAATCATGTAATTAAAAATAAAATCAAAATTGCAGAGTCAATTTAACAGAAGATGTTAAAAGCCTATTTCAATGTTTTGAATTAAATAAAAAGAAAAAAGTCACCAATTTACTTACTGCATATTTAAATACATCTTTATAATGCAAAGAAGTCTCTTAAAGATGGCTTATAGCTGTAATACTAGCAACCTTAGAAAATCCATAAACATTTCTTGTAATATTTTAAAACTCTTTGGCAAATTACAAACAAAGGGGTATCTTTAAATGGCAATATTTTTCTTGTGTCAACCTTATTTGTTAACTTTAACTGAGGCATTTAGCAGAATATGTAGTATGCATCAGAAATATAATTATTATTTTATGGCTTTTGCCTTCCATCTTTAAGTCATTCATACTAATGCAAATGTTTTTCTCTTAGTTAATAATTTCTCAATTTTCTCTTCTTGCATACCAAAGGAAAGGTAAAGACTGGCCTAGTGGGCAATGTGTAAAAGAAAAACAAAGTTCAGGCTACAATAATTTTAGACAATTCTATATGTAAAAAATATATTTGTAGCCCTCAAAAGTGTTGCATACTTACTGAAACTGAAAGTAAAAACTTTCCCCTACTCCATGATAGAGCAGAAATATAGCAATAGAGAAAGAAAAAAAAAGGACTTACACCTCCGGACTCAAATGGCTGAAAAAACTCTGACAGTTGTTATTCTACTAGGATCACTGGATGTCTCTCTGCTCACAGAGCTAATATTCTTTTACACATAGAAAGGAGTCCTTCCAGTAATACAGACAGATGGGGTGGAGAGCTTGAAGACATCATAATCTGATTAATGTGTCCACAAGGAGTAGTACAATCAGTATATTGAATTAAGAGTCTTGGATAACTATAGTGTCAAAGAGAAACACAGTCAGAAATATCAATACCTTTGATAATTTTTAAAGGGCAAAGTCAAAGCAGAGTAAGAATGTCAAAATTGTGAACATTTTTGTTTAGTTTGATTTAATTACAGCTTTGAGAGATGCAACCCTCTTTTCTTGAAAACTTCAGACTATAAGCATATGTGGCTCTCATCCTTAAGTAAGAATGCAAAGCTTGCTCTATGTCACAGGTTGCCCTACTTGTTCACAAAATTTAGTAGTAGCAGAAGTGCCACCAGCAATGGGCAGCTATGACCTGAAAAATGGACAAGGTCCAAATATTTAAAATTTTAAACAGTAATGAAATGTAATTGATGTCACTGTAACCTGAAATTGTAAAGAAATAACAATATGACAAACAAAAATTCCAAAACAATCATTCTGATAGCCCAAAAACCCAGGACAGTCACTGAACACATCCATCCAAGTATTATAAAGGTATGAATCCCTATATAAAGCCTTGATCAAGTTAGGGTAATGCATTTATTGTGCAACACTTCCTGAATTTCATATTCCTGAGAACCACCAATAATAATTAGAATTGGAACAATGTGATGATGACATAATCTTGCAGTAAACACAGACTTCAAGTGGGAGAGCTGATTAGTAAGTTAAGTGTGCCAGAAAAGCCAGACATAATATTTAAAACTGCCAAATTGCTTCATGATCTGATAGGAACTAGTCATTCTAGGGAAGATCTTCCATTATGGATTCCTAACCCTAAATCCAAGGTCTTTTAGTGGGCAATGATACTCTTTGCTTAAAATGTTAAGCAGCTTGTGTGCAACAATGCTTATCTTGAAACCCTTCCAAAATTGCTTGAGCCTTCTTCATCTTCTCATATAATCTAATCTATAGCAATTTAATACTACTAAGAGAAACTTTTTTGGGGGGTACTTATAAAGCTCCCAAAGTTATAGCCAAAACAGGTGCTTTACAAACATACATACCTTTAAAAGGTGAATAACACATAGCTCTAAACATCTGAGTATTAGAACAGTATGCTATCAAGGGAAGAGTTTTTGAAAAATGCAAAGTAAAAATATAACCTAAAAAGCAGAAGCTAAAGGAAATATTTGGAGAGACAAAATTCACATTTGTAAAAATCTGTCAGTCACAGAATAAAAAGCGTGTAACTCTCTTGAAGGAGACACATTAGTAATAATATCAATTGATATGTGAGCCCAAGATATGTCTAATGATAATTAATTATATCTGAAAACAGAGTGGGGCCCTAAAATGTCTCAAAATAAATTGATTCATTTCAGTTGTAAGTAAGCCTGTACAACTACTAGGAATCAGTAAGCCTCAAATTGCCAAAGACATGCAACAGCCCTTGTTGGACTTTTCTTAGTAGGAGTGACAGTTCTTTGTACTTTTTAAACCTGACCCTTGATATTCAATCCTGTGCTTCATTCTATTGCTGTTACTAATTTTTACAAGAATAAGATGGACTCAAAAGTATTTTTCAATTCTATCAAAAAAAATCAGCACTATGAGGCTTTAGTTTTCGCATTCTTGAGTCTTAAATGAGATTACAAAATCAAACCACATATCAAACAAGGCACAACCATTGCATCTAAAAATGTTGCGTAAGAATGTTTCCACGTTCAAATCGCGATATATAAAACCTAAGCTTGCCGTAAAGCTACACACATTTCCATGGTAGCTTATACCCTGGCGTACACAAGTTCTGAGCTCGGTTTAGCAGACTGGCGGCACCCAGCGTCAAAGCAGTGCTACTGTTCCAGTGTGGTTACCCTTTCTTTCTTAGATCCACATCCACGATGGCGGCTTTACAAATATACTGAAATTAACCGCATATTGTTTATTAGTTTAATACATCTGATTGTAATTAACCTGTAACAATATAATGATCCACAGAATGGTGAAACTATTCTATTAGCATTGTTACTCTCACTGCACCTTCTTCTTCTTTCAGCTGCTTCCGTTACGGATTGCCACATTGGATCATTTTTTTCCATATTACTCTCACTGCACCACTTGGAGTATTTATATCACTGTATCTGAGTGGGGAATCACATCTGTACAACAGCTGATCAGAAAGAGAATTATCGGTATACAGCATCAAGCACACGCAGCCTTAGCCATGTTGTCTATTAAACTGCTCTCACAGCAAACGCTTCAGAGCCTGTCCTGTATTGACCTCGCGGTTTAGAAACAGTTTCATCACAAGAACTATAAACGCACTCAATCAGTCCATCATGTGCTCCTTTTAGAACAGTTTGTACTTATAAGTACAATAACCTTGCTGTAAACTTGCGATACAGGTATAATATTGCAAAACCTGAGCCACTTCATATAGCACGTATTTACATATGATGACGATATCATTTTAAAGATGAAATGCAGAAAAATATGTTTATTATATTATACAGATAAAACTTTAACTTCATTTAAATACAGTAATCTAAATTGTTAATAATTAAACATGTGAGAACACGGTGCCACAGCGCTAGTGAGGCACTGGCGCTCCGTTCACGGATTGTTCCTGCCTCGCACTGTATTCTTGCTGATGCTGGCACGACACTGGAAGGATAGATGGATAGAATAATTAAACATGTACTATGAAGATATTTCAATGTTCTTTAACAGTTTTGAAGAATTTACGTTCTAAGCTTACAGATGGCTTAACGTCTATTATAGAGCTGATTGTGTGGCGATAGGGTATTTGGAGAAAGAAAAGTAAAAACAGCAATTGGAGGTTAGTACGTTTGAAAGAGGCAGTACTGCTACAATAAAGTATTTCATCGAAGGTCGCGCATGGTGCAGCAAGCATCTAGTGTGAGATATGAACAATCACTGCACCACCGTGTTCCCATGTTTAATAACATGCTTTAACTCCTATCATCATGAAAATGATATCACATATACATCTCAGTATTTTAAGTATTCAGAGAGCTGTAATATCACGAATGTAATGGATTCTGTGTCCTGTCGGAGAAAGAGAAAGCCGGTTTAAGAAGCACGTATTGATTCACACACATAGAGCACATAGAAGAACATATACAAAACAAAGCATTTAAAGTGCTACTTTAGTTATGATGGGATTTGAGAAACTAGTAAGTTAAACATTGTTGAAGTTTATGTCGTTCTGCTTTAATAAGAAAATAAACTACGAGATTAAAGTGGAAAGTTGGAGATTAAAGTCTACATTTCAACCTTTTTCTACACTGTGTCCCTATTTTTTATTTTTCACTGTGCCCTAATATGACTCTGTAAGACACTCAGATAATGGGCTGCATCTCGCCTTTTCACCTCGACTTTGACATCTGACCACTTCTTTTTTATTTTGGGCACTATGCGACTTTCTGAGCTTGAACTTCACTCCATTAATTTCCTTTTGTCACTCAAACCACTGCCTAAGCCATCAAAAAGTATGTTTTTCCTTGCCTGCACTTCACGGAGTAGGACCTAATCTTCGCATTCAGTGAAATTCTTCTTTTATATATGTGCTTTTACCATTGTCTTTAACCAAACACAGAATGAAAGGGGCTATTTATATTGATTTACATATTCAAATATGCAAAAATATGAGAGGAGTTGAGCCGGGGCTCTAGGCTCATGCAGATGTGGAAAATTACACATTCATTGGAATTTATAAAGGGGAAGCGCATGGAACTTGGTGTACGCACAGTTTTACACATCTGGATTTTTTGTGCATAGGCACATTTCCAGTTTTGTCCATACTCCATGTTTTACTGTGAATTCTATGCACACTGTTATACATGAGGCCTCCAAAGAAGAATCATAATCAAAATGTCAAGCCAAGTTAGAAAACAAAAAGTCAATGAAATATGATGACATTTTTACTTAGGAAAACAGGTAAAGAAAAACTGTACAGACAAGTCTTTTTGAATCCTATATGCAATCTTAGACAACCATTAAGTTTATGACGTTGAACTTTATCTTTGATACAGTGATGTCACGTGCCAAATAATTCTGGTTAACCTTACATTACAATGGCATATCAACAGAATTTCCTCAAAATGTCTGTGTCCATTGGAAAAACAAAATGGTGTTACAAGAGGGCACAAAGAATTGTTAACATTACGAAAACAAATGTAAAGCAAAACAAAAAAAATCACAAATAGGTTCTCTGAGCTTCACAACCCTATCCTGGAAGAAGAACTTTTGATAAAAGCCCAAGGAAAGCTAACACAAAACCTAAATAAAACGCTGATTATAACTGCTGTAAAGCACAAGCCAGTCTTTCCATAAGACATTACTTGTACAAGAAGTGGAAATGTATTGAAAAGCAAAAACATAAAACTGCTTGTGATGAACCAAGTTAGCCTTTTGATATATTATGATCCTGCTTACTGACCAGATTTTCTGCCTTTCACAAACTCCACAAATGCAAATAATACTTTAGACCAATTTAACAGACATTACATTTGAAGCTCTCTCTTACCATGGGGAGCCATATATCCTGAACCCTCTCACTGTCACTTCTGAGTCCTGCAGGTATATGCAATTTGTGAGAAGGGACTGGACATTTTCATAGTTCTCAGACTTCAGTTTTGATGCAGATGGGAAATAATAAAAGTCCTGCTTTATCAAGTCGGCCATGAATTCCTGGTCAAAAGTCAGTTCGTGGTTTCCGGCAATCACTATTTTATATTCGTATGGTAGAGTACCTAGAATGAAAGATGCGACTGTTAGGCCATTGCTATAGCAAAAGTAAAAAGAAGTTATTTGCAATTACCATTCACAGTATTCATGAAGCTTTTTTATGCAACATTCCAGTTATTTAATTTATATCATTTCGTGATCTGCAGCACAAATTAGATTAAATGTAGGTCTAAACCATGATAACAAACCAACATTATGTAGTGAATATACAAACTATACTTTTAGATTGTAACATATATTTTTATATAGTAAACTAGTTATGCTTTGATCGATCATCTGCTGATCTAAATTGGCCATCTATTCCCTACAAAAGACTCGATTGATGATCGGTAAATTGTCCGATCACAAAAAAAAATGATGTTTAAGAATCCTGCTCTGCTAAGCTTTATGGTAAATTAGTTGTAATGCCCCTTTAACACGAGGTGATAAGGTAGTCAGGCCTGCATATGACTTTTTATTTTTTTTGCAGTACGGTAAACAAGGAGCAGCAAGTCAAGGCTTGTTTTATCAAAAAGTGAGAGAAGGTTGAAATATTAGCCTTTACATAAAAAAGTGGAGTAATAAACTGAAAAATGGCAATTGGAGAAGTCATCCTATGTAATTAGAAAAACAGCAAGTAAAGCTAGTTTAATAAATTCAGACCTTTTTATATTGTTGTTTAATTAAAGTAAAAAAAAAATAAAAATGGACACCACTTGTCTGAGTTTGGACAGTGAGCTTGTGTTAAATACAGCAGTTCACATTTTTAATTAGAAAACCAAAACATAAACAATAATTTGAAATTAGTAAACAGCATGCATATTACTTTAATTGCAAAATTAGTTTTTTACTTGTTAACTTGATAAGCATGTTATCCCGGTGTCTCCTTGATGAAGATCTTAGACACATTTGATACATTTGCGGCTTTTTAAAACATTTGTACTGTGTTTGTTTATGCATGTCACACAGCATAAGTTTTGGTAAGAAACATGTATTGCATAATTAAAATGGTAACTCATATTTATGAATGCACCTCAATAATTACGAATATCTATTTGATACACTGAAGAAAAAAAGCACCTGTATAAATACAGTAAATGTATAGTTTAAAAGAAAAAAAGCTGTAGTGCAATTAATGATTAAAAATGATTAAAACCTATAAGTGCATGTACATTTACATTTAAGCAGTGTTTAATTGCCAATATCAATTGATTGTATGAGGTTTTACATAAACTATATGAAAGGACCAGGGGAGGTATTGGAAAGGTACAGGAAAGGGCAGCCAACCTGGTCTGCATGGGGGCTTAGAAGCTCAACCCTGTTGGGGCCCGTGGCCACCACCAGGGGGCACCCGGAGGATTATGGACTGTATAATGGACTTCCGCCACAACCGGAGGTGCTGCCGGAAGAGATTCCAGGCACACCCGGAGTGCTTCATCCAGGGTATTATAAAAGGGGCCGCCTCACTCAAATAGAGGAGCCAGAGTTGGGAGGAAGAGGACGGAGCTTGCGTTTGAAAGAGCGAGGGAAGCAGAAAAAGAAGAGAGAGAAAGAAGGGAAGGAGTTGGCTAATTGAGCATTGTATGATGCTGTATAGTGCAGAGAATATCATTAAACGTGTGTGTTTTGGACATCTGGTGTTGAGTCTGTCTGCGTACGGGGGGCTGTCTTACCACTATATATATATACAGTGGTACCTCGGTATACATCCTTAATCCGTTCCCGATCCTTGGACTTATACCAAACAAATTTTTCCCATAACAAATAAAGGAAAAATGATTAATCCGTTCCCATGAATACACATGCCAACTTCATACTTTTCAACAATCAATTCAAATTTACGCGAAAAACACAAAATCACGTGAAAATTCACATAAAGTTATAGCGTGGGTTGTGCACTGAATGCTAGCAACTGGCGTACTGACACTCGTGGGCAGTCGTGGCTCTGTTTCGAGAGAGGTAAACAAGGGTAGCGCGCGGTGTTCTAGTACGCGAGTTGTATTCCAAACAAAGGTCGTATACCAAGCAAAATTTTTTGCGTCCAAACAGGACGTATACCAAGTTGGACTTATTCCAAAGCGGACATATACCAAGGTAAAGTATTGTCTTAAAATTTAAGAAGAAAAGTAAACCTTTTTAAAAAAAATATACCAATACTTATTTGTTAAGGATCTCTTTGTATACCATGTTGTCAGTTCGGCCTTCCGGTTGTAATATGACCAGGCTGTGCGCTGAGCTTACTCTTGAGCATGCAACGTACAGTTGGCCATGTGAAAAGCAATCTTTCCTCAAATCAATGCCAACCTTTTGTAGGGCTATCCCTGAGACTTATTGTCATTGTGAAGCAGAGCCTTACTGGAAACTGGAGGCGTTTGAATTGAAATAGGAGATCAGAGGGTATAACAGGGATGCAAGGAATAAAAACTCTCTCCCCTGAGCCACTGCCAGTAAAAATAGTTGCCTCAAATAGGTTCTTTTGCAGACATGTGACCAGAAGTCTCGCGCTGCTACAAAGTTTCAGTGGCTTTAGGTTTCTCAGTAACATTATTGGTGCCCCAACCTTCAAAATTAGATCATGTTCATGAGTGCCTGGGGAAACTCTACCGGATAGTGCACCGCATCTTCCACTTCTACAACTGAATCCACACATGTTAATGGGGGTACGGTTGGAACGATAAAGGAAATGGGTACCTGAACAATGTAAACTAAGTCTAAAATACCTACACAATAACTATAATCGTAAAAAACTAACAATAAAACAGCGGAGAAGCCGTGGATTAAATAAAAAGGCTGCAGTTATTAGCATACCGTGGCGAAGCAAGGAAGGGAATGAAGAGACCGGAGTGACGGATGGCCTTATATAGGCAGGCAGCCAACTATGTGGGAGGCGTGGGGATGGGGACCCAACGCTGCCTCACACGGCAACCGAGCTGCAGGCTATGGACGTATATATGTACGTAAGTAGGATTCAGTTAGCGTGGGGAACACGCATACCAAATTTCTTGAAGATGGGCCCATAAGCAACAAAGGCCGTTGGAAAGTTCAATATGGCGGCGGACAGTGACGTCATACCACCAAAATAAGTACGTACATCAGTTTCGGTTAGCACAGGGAAGCCGCCTGCCAAATTTCGTGAGGATGGGGCCATAAATAAGAAAGTTTAACATGGTGGACTTTGTCGACTGTTATGACCGTTACACTTAGAATTTCGAAATGAAACCTGCTTAACTTTTGTAAGTAAGCTGTAAGGAATGAGCCTGCCAAATTTCAGCCTTCTACCTACATGGGAAGTTGGAGAAGTGATGAGTGAGTCAGTGAGGACTTTGCCTTTTATTAGTATAGATATATATTGTCGCAGACGTCTGGGGGGGCGACCCTGCCGGGATGCCCTGGAGGACTGGAGGAGGGCTCACGCCTCCCCCAGACCATGTGGGGGTGACCTCCCTGGTGCATATGGGGACAAAGCTTTGAAGCTCAACCCTGTAGGGGCTCATGGTTACCGCCAGGGGGCACCCCAATGCCTTGGGAGCCCTGGACCTCAGCACTTCTGCCACACCCGGAAGTGCTGGGGGGAAGAGGAGCAGGGACACCCAGAGTGCTTCCGGGGATGCAGTCGGCACTTCCACCACATTAGGTAGTGCCGGTGGAAGATTGCCGGAAAGCACCTGGAGCACATCCAGGTGTGTATAAAAGGGGCTGCCTCCCTTCATACTATGACTAGAGTCGGGTGGAAGAGGACGAGGTCTCTGGAGGAGGCAAGGAGGCGGCCTGAAGAGGAAGAAGGCATTGATTTGGTGGCCTTGACTTTTGGGGACTTTGGGGTTGTGCTGCACTTGTAAATATTAGGAATGGTAATAAAAAGTGTGTTGGGTGACTTTGACATGTCCACCTGTCTGTGTCCAGGCTGGCTACCACAATATATACTGTATATAAATATGAATATATATATACAGGTATATATATATATATATATATATATATATATATATACACTCAACTAAAGGATTATTAGGAACACCTGTTCAATATCTAATCAACCAATGACATGGCAGTTGCTTCAAAGCATTTAGGGGTGTGGTCCTGGTCAAGACAATCTCCTGAACTCCAAACTGAATGTCAGAATGGGAAAGAAAGGTGATTTAAACAATTTTGAGTGTGGCATGGTTGTTGGTGCCAGACGGGCCGGTCTGAGTATTTCACAATCTGCTCAGTTACTGAGATTTTCAGGCACAACCATTTCTAGGGTTTACAAAGAATGGTGTGAAAAGGGAAAAACATCCAGTATGAGGCAGTCCTGTGGGCGAAAATGCCTTGTTGATGCTAGAGGTCAGAGGAGAATGGGCCGACTGATTCAAGCTGATAGAAGAGCAACTTTGACTGAAATAACCACTCGTTGTCACCGAGGTATGCAGCAAAGCATTTGTGAAGCCACAACACGCACAACCTTGAGGCGGATGGGCTACAACAGCAGAAGACCCCACCGGGTACCACTCATCTCCACTACAAATAGGAAAAAGAGGCTACAATTTGCATGAGCTCACCAAAATTGGACAGTTGAAGACTGGAAAAATGTTGCCTGGTCTGATGAGTCTCGATTTTTGTTGAGACATTCAAATGGTAGAGTCAGAATTTGGCGTAAACAGAATGAGAACATGGATCCATCATGCCTTGTTACCACTGTGCAGGCTGGTGGTGGTGGTGTAATGGTGTGGGGGATGTTTTCTTGGCACACTTTAGGCCCCTTAGTGCCAATTGGGCATCGTTTAAATGCCACGGGCTACCTGAGCATTGTTTCTGACCATGTCCATCCCTTTATGACCACCATGTACTCATCCTCTGATGGCTACTTCCAGCAGGATAATGCACCATGTCACAAAGCTCGAATCATTTCAAATTGGTTTCTTGAACATGACAATGAGTTCACTGTACTAAAATGGCCCCCACAGTCACCAGATCTCAACCCAATAGAGCATCTTTGGGATGTGGTGGAACGGGAGCTTCGTACCCTGGATGTGCATCCCACAAATCTCCATCAAATGCAAGATGCTATCCTATCAATATGGGCCACAACTTCTAAAGAATGCTTTCAGCACCTTGTTGAATCAATGCCACGTAGAATTAAGGCAGTTCTGAAGGCGAAAGGGGGTCAAACACCGTATTAGTATGGTGTTCTTAATAATCCTTTAGGTGAGTGTATATATAGTTAGAGAAATGGTTAAAACAAGTTTTATTTTATTTTAATTGTGCTTTGTTCAGATAAGTACATTACAGAAGAAATGAAACAACAGGACAGGTAGTGAAGCCTTGTAGTTATTGTAATTATGAGAACCATTTTATTTTATGTTATGCCATATCTATTGTGGATACATTTTTTGTACATATTTTACTAAAGAATGTGTTTTAAGAAAATATTCTTTATTATAGCATTTTTATGATCATTAAACAATATGCCTACAGAATTCCATTTTGTTTTTTTGTCCAATGAACAGTTAACACATGTGGCCTATAGATTAAGTATAAAAATACCAAAGTTAACATTTTAATACAGGACCTAAGGCTTCTAAGTGTCTGTGTATACAGAAGCTTAGTGTAAAAAGTTTTTTTTCAGGGATAAACAAAAAAAAACTTGATCCAGTAATGGTACAAGTACTTGATTGCCACATCCCTAGTGGTAATTAGAAAATGAAACCTACGACTGAAAGAAACTAAGGGCGACATCATTAAATCTTAAATACAAAAATTTGAATATAAGCATGAATTGCAAGTTACCAGATTTGGCCTATGGGATTTTTTAACGAATGTTTGAAAACAACCACCAAATGCCTTTTTTTTTCATTTCATTTCATTGTCACAGACATGGGCAGCAAATCAGCTGTAGAAGCTGTGAATTAGCATCAAAAGAACTCCACATTATATTCAAACGTTTGGATTCTGTATTTGCAACATAATGTTATTCAGGAAAAAAATAAATACTTTTTGTTACTATTATTAGCTGGAATCATATGGGGCATTCTTATCAAATTTAGTTAGTTTTTCTTTTCTTGTAACTCTTTTACATCTTGTGAAGTACTTTGAGCTACATTCTGTTTATGAAAATGTGCTACAGAAATCAGGGTTGTTGTTGTTATTATTACATAAGGTTCCATGTTGCTCTCAATCAAGTCCTCTCACAGTATCTCCTACTGACAGTGGGTGTATTACATTTTAATCTAGTCTACAGCAAATTTAACATGGCTCATTCATAATTTGCCTTACGTGGACTTTAATGTGGTAATGTTGAATGACTGTGAGCGCAGAGACAATGGAATGTGGGAGGTGTAGTTCTAGAGAAACAATTATTTATGTACATCTCATAACCAGCCACACATCACATATTGTATATGGTAATAATACACTGTGTTTGTGTTCTAAGGAAAATATGAGCTTTATAGTAGGACATTTCACATAAACACCCTTCCAAGACAAGGAAACAAAGTTTCCTAAATGTTCTAAAATGTTGACCCAACTCTGGCCCTCACTGTATTTTAATATATAAATAAAAAAGTCATAATCAGATCACTACGGTGGGTTGGCGCCCTGCCCGGGATTGGTTCCTGCCTTGCGCCCTGTGTTGGCTGGGATTGGCTCCAGCAGACCCCCGTGACCCTGTGTTCGGATTCAACGGGTTGGAAAATGGATGGACGGATAATCAGATCAAATCAAGTAAAGTGAAGATTATGTGTACGTCAAACTTGTGTATCTCCTCAGAACAGCTGACAAAAATACAATATCAAAAAATAAACAAGAACATAGAATTAAATAAACAAATGAAAAGTACACATGTTATGAAACATTATATACTATATATATATATGTATATATATATATATATATATATATCTATATATCTATATATATATATATATATATATATATTGTGAACGGCACCCGGGCACAGACAGGCGGACATGTTGATATCAAACCACCACACGTTTATTATACAAATTATTTACAATAATTTGGTCACAAAGACCCCAGTTCATTGGTCACACAGACCCAGTCACGTGCACAAACCCCAAAACAGTCACTCAGTCCTGGCCACAATGCCTTCTTCTGGGCGCCTCCACAACTCCTCTTGCCTCGTCCTTCTTCCACCCGACTCTAGCCCTGAATGAATGGAGGCGGCCCTTTATGGAGGACCGGATGAGCCCCAGGTGTTCCCGGCAATCTTCTGGCCACGCCCAAGTGTGGCGGAAGTGCCGGCTGTCCTCCCGGCTGCTCTCCGGCGCCGTCATAAATCTTCCCCAGCACTTCCTGGTGTGGCGGGAGTGCTGGGGAAACAAGTCCCAAGGCATTGGGCGCCTCCTGGCGGTGACCACGGGCCCCTACAGGGAAGGGCTTCCATGCCCTCGACCCGTGGCCCCCAAAGCAACCCGGAAGGCAAACCCCACGTGGTCCAGGCAGGGCTCTGACCCTCTTCCGGTCCCTCCTGGCGCCCCGGCCGGGTCATGGCCCCTGGCATCCCTGACAGTGCCCCACAGCCAGCGAAGACCACTCGTGGGTAAGAGCGACCGTCCCGCGAGGGCAGCAGAGCCCCAAGCGGGTCCCACTCGAGGATAGCCGGGGTCCGGCCCTGCACTCCTAGCAGGGACAGGGGCGGAGACACAATCCGAGCACCAACCCATGGTGCATCCCTGCGCCTCGCACAGGTTGTGCTCCCCCCTTTTACCGGCACCCCGGGGCCTCCTCGGTAGGCACCCCCTCCGGGACCTCCACGCCCCTTTGTTCCGAGCCACTGGTTTCCCGTGGCTCCTCCAGCTGTGGCGCACCTGCGCACCGGCAGAGAGATCATTCTGCAGGCGGCCCGACATCAGAGGGCTGTTCCGCCACGAAGGGTTCCTTCAACTCGCCGGGTCCGTCCCTACAAAGAGAATACAGGGGCAGAACGCTGCCAAAGCACCCAGCTCGTGCCACGCGGCAGCGTTCCCCTCCAACCGGCACCCGGCACTTGCCTGATCGGCACCCTCTCCGCGGCTTCCGTGTCCTCTCGATAGTGGAACTGTCGGCACCGCCTGCTCTCTCACGCCGGCCTCAGGGATTCCCTCTGCTCCCTCAGAGGCGGCCAGCCGTCTGGCGTGCACCCAGCAGCGCGTCTCACTGTATTGGAGGAGGCGGCACCCAGCCGCTTAATCCTCCCTCACTTGGACGCCTTGGCGATATGCGAGTCCGTATTAACCAACACGAGCCCCTTTCCGTCTGCGTCCGCAACATATCGGAGGAATCGGCACCCAGCCTCTTATTCCTCCGTTCACTCTGGGACGCCATGGCGGTTTGAGACTCCTTATGGAATAAAAGCGCTCTGTCCGTCTGCGTCCCTATAGTGCGGCGCAAGACCGCAGCCGACTTCGGGGCGGAGGGCGCTAGGACCCGGGGCACTTAGCAGCCCGGGTCCATTCAGCGTCCTCGGACTCCCCTCGCCAGCGCGCACAGCCAGCGGCGCACCTCCTGTCGGAGGGCTGCTTACTCGGAACTGATCGTTGTCATCACAGCCTTTTCAGCAGACCCTCCCGTATGCTATGCGAGTCGGCTGTACTCACCGTCTCCGCTGTAACTCTCCGGCTGGAGATTCCAGCGTCAGCGCCGTCCGTTGGTGATCGAAACAGTCTCAGCGCCGCAACGCCTTCCTCTCCAGTTCCAGCACCTCAGCCCGGAGGTTACAAAGCACCTGCAACACACGCTGCCCGGTGGGCTGAAGGGACACCCCCAGCTCCGCCAAAGCAGCCGGCAAAGACGGGAAGTGAAGCGGCCGGAGCCTACCTTTCTGTCAGCCTCCAGCGCCGGCCACTTCCTGTGGGCCTTCTCCTCCGGCCCAATCGGGTCTCCCCCCTGCCCGTGATGGACATTCCTTGGTCCCGCCTCTCTGCAGTCATCGGCGGGCCCGCAAGACACACCGTCAATCGCGTGCCTGTCAGGGAGGGACTTCTGGTCCGCGCCATCTTGCCTCCCCTTCTGCGGTGGCGACGTGCCTGCCGGCAGCCCTGCTGTTGCCAGCGCCTTTCGAGCTGCAGCGTCCCCTCCTCCACAGCCCTCGCGGCTGCCGCCACGCTGCGGAGCCCTGCAGACCAGCATGCGCCTGCCACCGGCGTGGATCCGGAGGTCCCTGCCTGCAAAAAGAAAACGCCCGGTCCCCATGGGCGGCTGCTAGGCAGGGAACTCACCTTCCCGGACTCGTCAAACCGAGGACACTTCCTCGGCGTGGCCTTTCTTGACGCCATGCGGTCCCGGGCGCCTTCAGCAACGGCCTGCTTGTAGGAGACCGCTGCACTTGTTGTAGGCACGCCACCTGCCCGCATCAGGGAAACATGGCCTTCCTGCGGACCCCTGGCGGTCCGTGGGGTTCCTTTACCCGCGGGGCTGTGTGCACGCAGCACCCGCGGTACGTGGGTGGGGTCCCCTGCTGCACCGGGCCGTCCACAACAATATTTTTTTGATCAGGTCTCCGCCTTGAAACAGGCGGAGCATCCTGCCGGCTACGCCAGATGTGAACGCCACCCGGGCACAGACAGGCGGACATGTTGTTATCAAACCACCACACGTTTATTATACAAATTATTTACAATAATTTGGTCACAAAGACCCCAGTTCATTGGTCACACAGACCCAGTCACGTGCACAAACCCCAAAACAGTCACTCAGTCCTGGCCACAATGCCTTCTTCTCGGGCCGCCTCCACAACTCCTCTTGCCTCGTCCTTCTTCCACCCGACTCTAGCCCTGAATGAATGGAGACGGCCCTTTTATGGAGGACCCGGATGAGCCCCAGGTGTTCCCGGCAATCTTCTGGCCACGCCCAAGTGTGGCGGAAGTGCCGGCTGTCCTCCGGCTGCTCTCCGGCGCCGTCATAAAACTTCCCCCCAGCACTTCCTGGTGTGGCGGGAGTGCTGGGGAAACAAGTCCCCAAGGCATTGGGGCGCCTCCTGGCGGTGACCACGGGCCCCTACAGGGAAGGGCTTCCATGCCCTCGACCCGTGGCCCCCAAAGCAACCGGAAGGCAAACCCCACGTGGTCCAGGCAGGGCTCTGACCCTCTTCCGGTCCCTCCTGGCGCCCCGGCGGGTCATGGCCCCTGGCATCCCTGACAATATATATATATATATATATATATATATATATATATATATATATATATATATAGTGGCCAGTGATCAGGAAGCAGTCAGAAGCTGGTAGAAATGTAAGAGTTACCACTGCCCAATTTATCTCATAATTTAAAAGGCACTGACTCAAGTGCAGATCAGCATAAAGGCTACACCTTTCCATGCCTTTGCTTTATATGGCAGATTGGCCAGAAGAGGCAGAGCTTGGTCCAAAAGTCTTCTCCAAGCTGTGGAGAAAGGACAGTGAACAGTTAGCGACGGTGCTCCCTTTTGCCCTGGAATGGTATTGCTTGCTTCAGTCGAGTTTGTCTGGGTACCCCAGATGCGCATGTGTAACTTATATACACTATATGTATTTTCAAGTTTTATATATTTATTGCATTTTTATATATTTACACACCACAATGTTTGTTATGTTACAATATTTATTGTTATGAATGTTCAGCAACCTTACAACTTGTGAGTGGAAACTGCACCTGAATCTAGAAGTGTAAGTGCCAATGTTTGTGTGCCATGACCTATAAGGGAGGATAGGGAACTGCAGCTGAAGCTGAGGTCTTTAATAATAATACTAATGTTTGACTTTCTAAGGCAGCAAGTGTCATATATGTCCTAAACAGAAGGCAGCTAAGATGTTCTGCACCACCTTTATTACCTTCTGCGGTGCTTTATTTTTTAAATTTAATTTTATAAATATTATTTGAAGAAAATAATACTCTTTACAATCATGACAAACTTAAACCATAATTCAACCCTGACTAAAAGAAAGAGAGGAGAGACTACAACCTGAGCAAATCTTAAAAAAAAAATAAAGAGAGGATGTCCTTTTCCCCGATATAAATGCTTATTCTAAGATTTGATTAACTAAATTTTGCCAAATTTTCAAAGTTTTGAAGTGATCTTGCAAGTAAGAATTTATTTTTTTCCAATTTCAAATAGTATAGAACATCAGTTACCCAATGACCCAGTGCTAACATTTTTCCTGTTGAGCTAGGTAAGTCTGGTATAAGCAATTACAATCAATTTGTTCTTCTCCACTTTGAACCCATCCAGGAGTACACCAAACACAGTTGTTAATGTGTTTGGAGTGATTGTGGCACCAAGGCTGTCTGATAGGAATTGAAAGATTTTTGTCCAGAATGATGTTAATTTGGTGTACACCCAGAACATGTAGCCCGATGCTGGAGATAAACTGCAATATTCACATATTGAATTTTGCCCTGAATACATCTTGGATAATTTTTAAACGAGATAAATGTGCTTGATAAAAGAGTTTAAGATGGATGACGCTTTGCACATATGGAGCTGGAATGTATTCTATGCATGACTGCCTTCTACTCCTTTTCAGAGATGTCAAGTGAAAGATACTTTCCCCATCTTATCCTGGGATCATTGAAAGGAAGAGACTTTAAGATGTTTTTGAGATGATGACTGAGTCTTCAAGATTGATCAGTAATGCCTCTGGAATAGAAATGGGTGGGAGGTGAGGAAAATTAGACAGGTTCCTTTTAGCAAAGTTTCTGATTTGAATGTAGTGGAAAAATTGTGTTGATGGGAAGTTAAACTTGAAGCGTAATTATTCATAAGATACAAAGACATTATGTATATACAAATCTCCAAATGTTTTAATCCTGGACTTTTTCCAAACATTAAAAGAT